>NW_006263423.1:364938-368323 GCF_000469605.1 Apis dorsata
GAAAAATTGAATATTTTTTTTTTTCTTTTTCGAATAATACTGAATCTTGCAATCTCTCCTTTCGAATAATACTTCGATTCCATTGATACGATATTTTTAATTATAAGAAATTGATAGTTAAAAAAAGATTCGAGGAAATCATTTATAATCTTAATCTTCCGAGAAAAAAGTAAAAACAATGAGCATAAAGTAATTTTACAATATGGAAAAGAAGACGATACAAAACCGACGATCGTCGAAACAACGGGTGGATCGTCAAAAAAAAAAAGAAAGAAAGAAGCGAGGAAACAAGAAACGGAATAGAAATAAAAAAAAAAAAGAAAGAGAAGAAGGGACGGAGGAGGGGGATGTGACCGTCTCCATAACTGTACGGTCCACTCGACTAACGTAAGTATATTGTCAATCAATCCACGGTATAAAAGCAATCTGAGGTTCGGTCGGCGGGGTGGCGAGATCCCGTGGGGCGTGGATGGGCCGACCGAGGCAAGGATCCAAGGGAACCGAGAAAGGAGAGTGGCCTCCGGTAAGGAGAAGGGGCTGCGGAACGAAAGAAGAGGGTAAAGAGTGCAAACAATCCCCCTCTCGGTTGCGGAGTGGGAGAAGGAAGGAGCGAAAGGGAGGAGGAAAGTTGGTTGATAGAGAAGGAGAAACTCCTTTTTACTCTCTGCCCACTCGAAGGGCTCTGGCCAACGACCAGGGGTGAAACGAAACTCCTCCACGTATACTTATACCAGGTGTACACTTGTGTACGTGGGACACGCGTGATCGAGGATACGTACAGGGTGTCTCGAGAAGAGGAAATGTTACATCCGTGCGCTAAGGAATATAGAAAATGAAATTCGCACTCGTTCATAAAGTATTTTTTCCCCCCCTCCTAATTATCTTACAGTGAATTTTCGTTAATTTAATTGATAATCAATTAATAAAATTGATAAATAGATGGATAGTTAAGGGAAAAAATTCGTGCGCGAAGATTTCAGAAGATGGTATAAAATTTAAGATGAAAATATAGTTTTATTCGAATCGGTTTGCCGCAAAGACACCCTGTATAACGAAGCCAGCGTGACTAAGCGGATACGGCCAATGGAAGGATGTATCTGGAAACGTCACCGGAAGAGCTGGGACGTCCTCGAGAAGGTGGCGTATCCCGTTCATAGGGAGTGGTAGGAAAATATATCGGTTCGACCAGCCGAGGAGACAATGACACCGATAAAAGAGACGATCCTCGGATTCATGGATACTTTCTTCGCGATTCGTTTGGATTGATCGATGATTAGAAAGGGGAATATCACGGGAATGATATTAATAATGCTATTGATTCTATAACATATACGTTCGAATTTTAATTATCATTAAAAATTTTCTATTTCTTCGTTATGATACAGAAATAAAACGCGTAAACAAAATTTCGATAAAAAAGAAGTACCATCGAAGTTTGAAAAAATATTCAATATACATATAAATTCTTCCGTCCATCGAAAAGATTTTCGACAATATTTTTACGCGTTTAATTTTTACGAATCTATAAAATCGCACGTGAGATACAATCGAGACGACTTAATCCAATCGATCGAAGGGTTAAACAATTCGTCGGGGAGTAAGATAAAAATCCATCTAACCGGGGCGAAGGGAGGGGAATAAAGGTGGCGACGATACCAGGAGAAATAACTCCTATCCGGGATAACGTAGATGACTCGGGCCATGCACCAGCAAATAAGGTTACACGTCCCTTATAACCCGGGACGGGAAGTTGTCCCCCGCGAGGGGCGGCGAGGCTTTGGAGTAGCGGAAAATGAAATAATATCGGCGCAAACACACGGGACCGGGCGAGCAACGCCAAAAAGGCCGTGGATAAATACGTAAGAGAGTTTACGGGTGTAACGGGTGGGAAAAAGGATGGATCGGTGGAGGAGAGGAGAGGAGAGAAATGGAAGGAAGAGAGGAAAGGAATAATGCGTGCAACGAGTGTACACGTCGTGGGATCGTGGCCACGTGGCAAAGCTCTCTCTCTCTCTCTCTCTCTCTCTCTCTTTCTCTTTGGATACCGCAGATTTTTCGACGTTCAGATGGACAGCAAATCTGGATAATGTATTTACAGAATCTTACGAATGGACCCGTGCACCTCCTACCAACCCGCGTAAAAATTTCATCCTTCTTCCTCCACGCGAGAGGATGGATCCTTTCTATTCTCGCGTTTCGAATCTTGGAGGATGGATTTCCTCTCTTTCGATAAGTTGTGTTTAAACAGCGAAACGAGTGGGAGGATGATCCTACGGATCGATCCCCCCTTAGGTGAAAATCAAATTTATAACCGCAAATTTTCCAAGTTGTTGCTGCTAAGTTGAATTTATTGTTATTATTATTATTATTATTATCTTGAATAAAAGGAGAGAGGAAATTAAGGAATTTACAAGTAAATAAAGCGAAGGATAAATGGTAAATAAAATGGCAAATAATAATGTTCTTCGTATATTGTAAGAGAATTATTTAGTTAAATACTTAATCGTTACGCACGATTCAAATTCAAATTCGAAATCTGAAACAATAACAAAAGAGAATCGTACGATAAAAGAATCGTAATGATATAAAAAAAGGCGAGGTCCCTTTTCCCCCTCTCCGTCTACTCTGGCTGAATCGTTAAAAATACTCGAGGAAATCCGTTGAGTGGGATGGAATGATCTCTTTCGAGAGATGTCAAGGGTGTAAAGGATCCCCAGTAAAGATCATTAATCATGCGATACCACCTGTGAACCACCTTCTCGAGGCGGGTACTCGAGACAAGTTCGAAAAAAAAAGAGAAAAGAAAAGGGAGGGGAGAGGGGGAAGCGAGAAAAAGAAAAGTGGAGTGATACGAAAGCAGGCAGCCTAAGCTCGTACCGGTTATTGTACGGATGCCAAGGTTTATCCTGCCTTTAATGCGTCCCACTGCATTATACCGGTTATATACAAGGCCCCTGGTGTAATAATACGGAATAGAAACCGTGAAAATTCTTGATTATTCCACGGGAGTCTGGCGGATTACCGTAGACTATGGCGTTGAATGTTACATCATGCTTTCGGGGAAAAAATGGCCACGATGGCACCACGATGACCGTGGAATTCTATTCTCCAAGAGCGGTTAAGGAGAGAGAGAGAGAGAAAAAAGAAATACTTTTAAAAAATTACACTTCTCCTTTTTTCCCATATTTTTCCTCTTGTTGTTGATAAATATATCGAAAGTCGTTGTGTTGTTTTATTGTTGTATACTTTTCGACGATATTGGAAATTTTATTGACTTTGCTTCGACGCGCTTCGAAGCAAAGATTGCTTTCTTCTCGAATTCGATTATAAGTGTATTGCGCAAGAAAAAAGAAAATTTCTATATAATTTTCCAAAAAAAAAAAAA
>NW_006263423.1:368510-369979 GCF_000469605.1 Apis dorsata
AAGAATCAATTCAAATTTAAATTTAATAAACTTTCTATACAAACTCGTTATGATAACTCGTGTTCGATCCATCGAGTGTAATTAACAAGAGAGGAAGGTGATGGTGGTGGTGGTAAGTTGAGGGAGGGCAGAGTTTAAATCGGCATTAAAATTGATCAGATCGAAATGGACATTAGGAACTCGACTCGAGGAGCATCTATCCACGCAAGTCACGAAACTGGAAACTTTGTCTAAAACGCGGAGATGGTAATCAACCGTCCCAAAGGATGATATCGATTGGCAAGGAAACGAGGGATTCCCTTACGCATTTACGAACTCGTGACGGTCGCAGAGCGGATTCGGATGGACCGATGATACCGGTGATCCGATAACCGTGCGGTATATCGTTAATATTTCATCGTGCCACGTCCAGAAACTTTGCGGTCACGCGTCCACTTCAACCGACGGGATCGAACCGACCCTTCCCTCTCACGGGCTACGATCAAATGTGTAACTTGCTCTATATCTCTAATTGCCAATTATACTTACAACTATCTACAGCTTCCAGAGTTCTTTTCTTTTTCTTTTTTATTTGCTTGAAAGCATACGTGTGCTTTCGATTAAATTAATTTTAGTATTATTATGATTTACTTAAAAGGATATGTGTGTGCTTTTGACGAAAGATTTTGATCGAAGAGATTAATTTTTGGTGAATCGCGTTAAAAATAATTGTAATAATAATTGAAGAATAACTTTTATATATATACAGTATAATTTGAGTGTTTGAAAAGTAATAAATAAATTGATTAATAAATGTACAAGTAATAATAGTAAAGATAGTAAATATCGATGATGAGCTAAAAATCATTTAGAAATTTTGAAAATGTAATAAAAATCTCGTGTCTCGTTCTATTCGATTAATACGAATTTTGAAAATTGAGTAAAAATTTCATTGTTGATTGGAAAAAAGAAAGGGGGGGGAGGGAAAGGGAAACGGACGTTAAAAACGATCGTTTCTAGTGTTAATATCTAAACCAGATGGTATGAGAGGCTGATTTTCACGTTTTATTGTGGGTGTAAAAAAGCTTTCGCGGCCAGGTCGATTGCGAGTTGATCGTTTTCCATAGGTCGGCTTTTACATCGCCGAATAAAGGTTAAAATTGCTTATTTCCCTGGAACGATGGCAATAGTATCATAAAACGCGGTCCTTCCAGGCATCATAGTGACCACTTGGAAGGGTGTGGCTGAATTAGAGTTTAAGAGATCGCCTAGGCTATTGGCAAGCTGCTCGTGCAAACCGCCAATGGACTCGATTCGGCCTGAGTTTCCATGTCCTCCCGAACGATTGTAAATACTTGCCAACGATTTTGATCGAATTCTCGCCCACACTTGAAATCGATTTGCGAAATCTCGTTTCGGAATACTCCTACTACTACTACTACTACTACTACTACTACGTGTTTTTTTCTTTTTTCTTTTTTTTTTTTTTT
>NW_006263423.1:370190-371060 GCF_000469605.1 Apis dorsata
TTTATTAAATGTCACTTGTGTATCGTTCTATTCGATGTGAAATTGAAAACATTGGAAAGAGAGGGAGAGAGAAAGAGAGAGAGAAAATATTACAATTTCATTTTTCAATTTCACCTAATATTATTAGAGCTGGTTAAAGAGGAGGGAAGAAAAAAAATGAATGCAAAAAAAAAAAAAAGAAAGAAAGAAAGAAAGAAAGAAAGCACGAGATGCGCAAGATAAGTATAACACAAGACAGCCTTTTTAACTCCCTTTTCATGGTAGACTTGTTTTCTAAGTGCAGTGAAAAAAAAAAAGCCAATCGCTAGGTGGTATATGGAATGACACGAACGGTGCATTACGCTCCGCACCACTGGAATTTCTCTCGTCATTAGATGACTTTTATCGCGTGACGTATAAAATCGATATAACACCCTCTCGTGCCTTTTTGTGAGCAGGGTAAAAACCACTTCTTCACAACAACGTTTATAATTGTCGAGTGGTAATATACAATGGATGGATCATATCAATATTTATCCAATGAATAATCTTTATTTATTTATTTATTCATTTATTCATAGGCTATATACATATACATTTAAGCAGCGATAATAATTTAAATTTAATATTTAAATTTAAAAATCGTATTTACGATCTTTAAATTATTAAAATAACTCAAGTTAAAATTACAACTTGATGAAAAATTATAACGTTAAAAATTAATATCGCGTTATTAATTTAACTTTCAAATAATAATAATAATAATAATTTTCTTGAAACAATCATGATCACGAGACGATCACAACGAGAATATCAACGAGATTCGAAATGAAAATTAAAGTATTTTACAAAAAAAAAAAAAAAAATAAAAGAAAAATGCAGAGAAGAAAA
>NW_006263423.1:371469-372621 GCF_000469605.1 Apis dorsata
TCATGGAAGGAGGAAGAGAGAAAGAGCAAAGTCGACAACAGCTTTCGTTGCGACGCGATACCACTCCACTAATTAGACATTAGCGCAACAAACAACCCCAAGGTACCGTGTACCTTGCTTCCACCCTGTCAACCACCTCCAGAAACCGCCCCAATCCCCCTGACGGAATGCTCAAGTTACAAATTAACTTGCAGAGATCATCCGTTTCCACCTCGACGCCCACCGACGCCTATTCGGATCTCCCGGAGTTCGCTCCGCTGGAAATTCAAACACAGACGAAAAAAAGAGGAGCGCTGCTGCGAGATCCTGCACAGCTATCCACTTCACTCTCTTAACGTATTTTAAATCTGCGTCGCGCGACCTCCCACGAAACAGACTAAATCCGAGCCCTAAAGTCCATCTTCTTCTTTTTTCTTCTTTTCTTTTTCTTTGCATAAAATTTTATTAGAAAATTAGTTTTCACAACGCGACGTAAGTAGTACGTGTCTTTTTTTTTTTTAATTGTTATTTTATTTTTATATTTGACTTTTTCACGTATTTTGTACAGTGTATATTGTTTGTGCATTTAAATTTTTAAGTCGCTTTAAAGTGTATTATACTCTTACTCTTTCTTTGTGTAAAATTCAACGAGCTATGAAACTCGTGGAAACGAGTTGATACTTTTGGAAGTTGAAATATGTATGATCAAGGGATATGTATGTATATATTAATTACGAAATAGATAGTATAAATAAATATAAAAATTTAATTAAGAAATTATAGAATTATCAAAACCTGAATTTCCTACAATTTTTCCTGTTTATATATTATAACGCGATTTTTTTTTGTACCGATCTATTTTTCAAACTTAATAATCGAAGATAAATAAAGTTGAAGCTTAAACGATAAAAGAATTCGATCAAAGCTTGACAAACTTTCAACTCATCTAAATCGAAAACATCTTTACTTTTCCATATTTATTTTAAAAAAGAAAACGAAAAAAAAGAACTCGTAATTAGAACCCCATTAGCACGAAGAAGCGCACAACTGGAATACCTGGAATCGAGCCAATTAATTACAAGTCGGCTTAAATTACAAGAGTTCTCGAGGATTTTCACGGTTCAAGACCGCGAAGAAGGAGGAACAACTCTACAGATATATATATATATATAT
>NW_006263423.1:372955-373349 GCF_000469605.1 Apis dorsata
TCTCTCGCTAGCTAGATACACGCCCGACAAATGACGAGCCACCGAGGCGTATCGATCGATCTGTGCGAGAAATCGGGAAAGTAACAAGGAGTTTATCGATATACCGTGGCTAACAACCATATCCATCCCCATGGAAACGCCACTCGCGAGATATCTTGCATGAATCTTATGGTGTTAAGGTTCGAGGCATGGATGGAGGGTAGAGAAAGAGAGAGAGAAAGCTGTAAGAAATTCGAGAAAGAATGGGTATGGGTGGAAGGTTACCAATTATCAGAGAAATCACGGCTGATCGCGTTTAAGACGTGAAATGGCGTGTCGCGCGTTTCTCTTCCTAAGGGTGGCTTCGTTAAGAGCAGCTTCTTCGAATAAATGAAAAAAAAAAAAAAAAAAAAAA
>NW_006263423.1:373576-383654 GCF_000469605.1 Apis dorsata
GAATAAAGATAAATTTAATCGTTACGTAGCGGACTTATTGTACGCGTTAACCTTGTAAAATCTATTCTCGTAATTAACTGTTATGTAAAATTCTTCTAAATATATGCAATGGCATTGAATCGCACGAATATATATACGTATAAATAGATCACGCGTATTATTTCGATGACGAAGATAGTCTTGTTACATTGGAAGAGAAATTTATATTTTTATTCCAATTTAAAAAGATTTTAAGTAAAATCGAATATCGCGTTAACGTAAAATAATTCGATCCTTGGAGGGTTGAAGCTTGAAATTGCATCCGTTATATTTTATCAGCTTTCAGGGATCGGACAAGTCCCAAGAGACGCAGAAATAAAATTAGAAGAAAAAAAAAAAAAAAAAGAAACAATATAAAATCGATATTACGAACCAACCGGAAGAAAAAAGGGGAAAATCTTCGCCAAAATCCAAAATCCAAAGGAACAACAGAATCTTTGACAGAGTAAGAGACGTGAGAGTTCAACCCAAAGAAGGGTGACACAAAAATTAAAGGACAACCGACTTCTCACAATCGAAGCAAACCCTTAGACCTCTCTCCCCTCTCCCTCTCTCTCTCTCTCTCTGGATGCCCTGGACATCCGAGCCAAGCCTTTGCTCTCCTCTTTGGTTGGAACCTTAAAAGGAGCCGAGAGAAACGCGAGGGGGATGAAATTGAAAAGGAGAAGACGAAGGAGGAAGAGAGAGAAAGAGAGAGAGAGAGAAAACCCCCTTACCCTCCAATGCTCTCTTTACTTCCACCGATCTTCTCCTTCCCCGCAATCACCTCCTCGTAATTAACCTCCATTACGCCAGTTTTCTGTTACCCCTACCCCTATCTCCAACCCCCTCCCTCCCTCGAGCGGAAGAGGGATAGAGTTGCCTGTTTCCCAGGAAGCCGGTAAGGTATCGGTTATAGTTTATTATTCTTCTAATGGAAAAGCACCCCAGACATCTTCCTCCTCGACAACCGCTGCCACTCTTCATCCCCTCCCCTCCCCCACGTTCATCTCCCTCCTCGATGTCTATGTAATCGTCTTACGCTTGCCGAGCAAGCTCCTAATTATCGCGAGCTCCGCCTCGAGATACATTTCCATTTCGGGATATCCACCATCGGGTAGTGAGCATCGCGGATTTTCGGGGAGGGGGTTAGAGGGAGGGAGAGCGAGCTCAAAGGTGAACGAGATAATTAGGATTATAACGGAATAATTGGAAGGCGAGGGCCGCCACCGTTTTCGTTTCTCTTCCGTAAGTAAGCTTTAAAGTCTCGAACGTATTCCGAATTCCGGTAGATAACGCCGCTATTCGCAATTGGCCGCTAATTATTCGCCTAAGCGTTCACACTTGCGAGACGAGCGAATTTCAGCTCAGAAACTGTTTTCGTTGAGAGATCCTTTCGTTGCCGCACAGGATCTTGATTTCAATTAGGTGATATACGAAGGGGATGAAGAAGTTTGGTGTCATTTTTTTTTATTTTTTTTTTTTTCTTTTAGAAGAGAATATATGATTTAATAGAAAATGATTTATGGAGATTTGTGGAGACTTATCTGGTCTTGTTTCAATTATGAAGAGAATTTTAATTAATTCGCCATTTTTTTGTTTGAATTAAGAAGTTTGGTTATAAAACTATACGTAGCATCTATTCTTTATATTAAAATGATTATTCGAGAAAGATTCTCTTCAACATTGTACAATTCTTTTCCTAATAAAACCGAAAAAAGCTACGTCAAAAAATCTAATTATTCCAAGCTTAATCGTCGCACAAAGTGTTACAAAACTTAACAAAACCCGAGTTAATCAAAGATTAAAGAAACATTTACCATTCCAAAGAAGAAGAAGAAAACACCTTAATCTTAATTCCAACAATTAGCACAACGAAACAAATACAAAATTCACTTCGACAGTGAAAAAAAAATACTCGAAAGACTTGATCCAAAATCGAAGAATCCAGAAGCAAGGAACACAAGGGGGGAGGGAGAGATCTTGGAAGCGCTTCCCGGTATCGGTATTTACACGTTAAAGAGTGTCTGGTCGTGGAGTGGGAGGCGGCGGGAAGCGCGGCGCCATTACTATGCAAATAGATTCGGAGTGACACGACGAGAATGGGCCATACCCGGGTGCACCTAACTGGCGCCCGTCAGGACACCATTTAATAGTGTAGTTTCGCCGTGCACACGCCGCCGCCGCACTCGGCCAACCGAGCGCCACCCTTTCCCCATCGTGGCTACCACCACCGTCCCACCAAACCTTATATATATATATTATATATATATATATATAAACACACACACATACACGCACACACATATATATATACACAGCCTCGATACAGGTAATGAAATTGTCCATGCATGAACCGACACACCGGGATGGGCGAACGTTTGTTCTGCGATCGGGCGAATACGTCGTTGCGTGCCTTTTGCGCGGCGAGCCAGATTCCCGAGGATTTGCCGGGAATTTCAGGTACACAAATGAGTGCCTATACCGGGCACGTGTACACGTGAACTCGAGCCGGAAACGCGATCCTCCGACGTCACGGTTTCGAAAACCCGGAATGGGGATGATGATACCGGATAGCAACAAACGTGGATGGAGAGAGAGAGAGAGAGAGAGAGAGAGAGAGAGATGGTGGCTGGGACACGTACGTAGCGTAGAGGAGAATCCCAAAGGATGGGTGGAAATAGACGTGATAAAAATATAAACGAGACGATGAGAGAGAGAGAGAGACGAATCGCGCGAGAAACGCGAAACTCCTCCTCGGTTAGATTTTCACCGAGGATTCCACACCTTTTAGAGCCTTCCGCCTTCCCGCTAATGGATAATTTCCGTTTCCGTTCCGTTCTCCGCCCCTCCCTCCCCCCATCTTTCTTCCCCCTTTTGTTTATTCGGCCACCAACGCCGATTGTTCGCGCGCTAAGATTTCGCACGATGGGGATCGGTATCGAGATGGATTGGTAATGTTTAAAGACGGACACCTTCGTGCGTGTGTGTATGTATGTGTGTGTGTGTATGTGGACTTTTGGAGAAGAAAGGGAAACGAAGATCTAGGGAGGGAGGGGGAGAGATATGTTTGCTCTGCCTTCGAGAAAAACAAGGTAACTCGAAAGGTAACTCTATGGAGATCTAATTGGGGATTACTTAACAAGGAAAATGGCAGTATATCTCGAGATATCGCGCGCAATTTTGAATGCTGCTTGTAAATTTTTATTATAATCTGTATACTGGAAACTAGTGTACAGTAATCACATAGTAGTCTAAATTCGTATAACAAATCGTGTAACAATTTTGTTATAAATTGCGCAGGGGGTGTGTCCCCCTCCCCCGCTAATTTCGATGTATCGTCATTATATTTTCATTATTTACGCGTGTGTGAACGGATCGCGGATGTGCGACGCGGAAATAAAATTGATAAAAATATACAGAAAGGTGATGAGATAGAATGGGATCACGGGGCGACAACACAAACATAGCGAGAACTTTTGTACGGGCTAGGTTTTCCAGCTTGTTTGCGCGCGCGTATTGTATTATCCCGCCGGTTTGTTTTTCTCTTTGTTTGGCCACGTGCGATTTTTAATATAATGAATCCTTGCGCGAGCGGCCTGTACAAATACGAACGTACGATTTTAAACATTACACACGGCCGTGACGTATCAAAAAAAAAAAAAAAAAAAAAAAAAAAAAAAAGAGGGATGTGAAAAAAGAACGTAACGCGTGAACGCGTTAGTTTTATAAAGCGGAGATAATAGTGGGTGCGCGATCGATTCTCCACATCGATTCGAATTTTGATACAGTTCATTCTCTATTAACGAGAAATCGCTAATAGAAATAGAATAATTTAAAAAAAAAAAAAAAAAGGTATAATATAATTAATAATTGTCTATATTGGATAACTTTCGTTTCTTTATTTCTTTTTTTTTTTTTTCGAGAATAACATTTTGATATTTAGATTAATCGATTCTCTAATTTCATTATTTGTTAAATAAATCTTCCAATCCAATCCAATTCAATCCAAACGTAAAACAGAATTAATAATCACCGATAACGAGCTCTGATCGATCAATTGCTCAAGCATTCTTATTCGCGCCATAAAACATCTAAAAAAGAGAGAGAGAGAGAGAGAGAAGAAACAATTCTATTCTCATCCACAATTTTTCCCCAAAAGAATGACGCGCGCCACAATTTTTCCCCCAAAAAAAATGACTTCCGCCTCCGCTTTTCGATACGCGAGGGTTCTAGATCTTAGGGGCGACGCGCGTACGTCTTCGCAGACGCATGAAAACGTATCCAACGCGATGAACATTTATGGCCCCGCTCGCGATGGCCGCGATGCCATTTTGAATCACGCATACCATGAATAAACAGGAATTTCATTTTGACGATGCGTCGTAAAACTTGGCTCCGCGCAGCCACGGCCGTATTTTCCAAAACTTCTCCGCCGAGCCCCGATGCTTTTAATGACACGCGCGCGAAATTAAATACAGGAGGGAGGGGGGAGAGGGAAAGAGAGAGAGAGAGAGAAAGGAAGGGGACACGCTGTCCGATATGCGGATTGCTACATCCGTTTTCCACGAATACTCTTCTACCGCCGCGTCGATACTTTAATCACGATATCCGGAGGGAGGAGGAGGAGGAGGGGGAGGAGGGAGGAGGGGGAGAAGAGAGGGAAAGCTTGTCAAATGAGATATTTATCGGCGAACGTATTCCACTTATTTAGGATTAATTAAACGTTAAAGAGATATCCCTGTGCACGGTGGCCGAAAATCCAATGAAATTTCTCTCTAGAATCAAGCTGATTTCCGTTTGAATCGTTCGCGTGCATGAAATTTAAGAGCATCGTTTTATCATATTCGATGTCTATCTTTTATTCGTATACGAGCAGACGAATACAGTTGGGCGCAAAAGTGTTTCGCAGTAACGGAAGTTTTCTTGCAAATTTTTTGATTTTGAAAGGATTCGAAAAAGGATTGTTTGGCATTTCTAGGTGTAAAGTTGAAAAAATTGTACAGGCAAGTTGTATATAATCGATCCTGATAAAGAAATTTGTAAATAATTTTGGAAATTTACCGCATTTATTGAAAAATTAATTGTACAAAATTATGCAATCTGTCTTCTTGGTGTTAGATTAGATTTTAAATCATCCTACGAGTGAATCATTCGTCTTTTGAGAATCGTGTTTAGTTTAGATCGAATGAAATTGAAAAATTCTGTACAACAAATATCCATCTTTTGAATAATGGAACACTTAAACCCATAATGATCATTAAACTTCATCTTTCAATTTATATTTTCTTTACTTTACTCGTACGCTATTAACCTAAATCGCTTCTAGCGTATTTATAAAATTTTATTCCATCAATTCGAGATCGTCACTTAAGAATCAAAAATAACCATTCATCGAGGAAACTTTAACGAAACGTATCGCTGCAAAAACACAACTAAACTCTAAGGCTAACAACTTTTATCGCCGACTGTATGTCCACCACACGAGATACATGAGAACAAACGAGATCTCATAAATATCCAGTGCAGAGGGGGGAGGGTATGTGTGTATTTATCGGTAAACGTTTATAAAATTATCGCGATAATCGTCTTAATTCCACGCGATGATGATGCATACATAATAGCCGATGCCCGAAAAACGGAAATCAAATGGGCTGTGTCGCTTGCGAAACGAGAGGGGGGGGGAGGGGGAGATGGAAAACGCGCGTGTTGCGGGGACGAATGAAATATTAAAACGCGATGAATACCCGTTTCATAAAATTTAGCGATACATCGGGCAGCGGGTATCGATCCGAGTTAATTTGTTACAGAATATTCCGACCGTTTTCGCCTATTTCATTTTGTCCCCTGTGGATCGCTGTTCGAAATGATATTTGCACTTGGCGGATGTTACCGATATTAATATTTCGATATTAACTACTTTGGATTACCGTGTGTGTGTGTATGTTTGCGTGTGTGTACTACGATTACTACTAAAAGTAAACGGGGAAAAAGTGTACGGGATAACGAAGTGCATCGATGGTTTTATGATAATGGAAACGATATAACCGATTATTCCCGATCCTCGTGATCGTTAGACACTTTGGTACGCGTTAATTGTTAAATAAATAATCGTGTTATAGAAGGAATGATTTATGATATTATCACATTTATTAGACGTTTTAATATGTAAAGTCTAAAGTGAAATAATATTTTAATTGTTAAGAAATATTTTATGGAATGATAATCTGTTGTTATTTTATAATAGAGATGAATCAAAATTATTTTCATCTCGAATTTACAAATCGATACAAATAAGAGGATGTATTACGGAATCTAGGATATTTTATTAGGATGAAAAGATTGATTTTATATATGATATCGAAGAATTTTAGAAAAGCGACGAGGAGTGGTTAGAGCAGCAGAAGCCATCGAGGATGCTTGGCGAGTCCTCCTGGAAAGCCCAACCCCGCGTTAGTTGGCAAATATCCGCGTGGAACTTTTGAGAGTGATCGAATTACCGTTGCTCGGTATTCCCATAAACGAGAGGTTGTCGAAAAGTTGACGAGAAAAGAAAACCGATAAAAATAAGGGATTCGCGTGAAAATCGGGCGGAAGTCAATTCGATCAATTCGATAAATATTTAAAATAAATATTTCTTCTAATAATGGAATAGATATTCTAATAAAATGAAAAATCTGAAACCTCTAATAGAAACGATAGAATATAAAAGACGAATAATTCTAGAACGCGAGAAATGAAAAGCGTTCGAGATTTTGAAATCATCTCAACAACTAAATTCTTATCTGCCTTGAACATCCCCTCTTTTTATCGCTTGTAAAAAGAAGAAAAGAAAAAAAAAGAAGATATTCCACAAAAGAGTAGGAAGGCGGTAATGATTCACGCCAAACATTTTTCTCCGCGTGATAACGCGTATACTTTCTCGTTCACGACCCTTATCCCGAGTTAAAACAGTGCAGATCTGTATTAATTTCGCGGCCGTCCCGTCACGCGGCGTAGCCTCGATAACGAAAAGAAAATATCGCGGTGCGGCCAGATTGCTATCATCCCCTTTAATTCTCATTATCCCTTAATTTTATAAACGTATATACCCGAGACGGAGGGAGAGGCCAACGGTTTAACGCCATCTAAGGCGAAGATATTCGTCTTTTCAATCTGGAAATTTCGGGCCGCAATCACAACGCCTTACTTGATTCAATTTCGACGCCACGATTCTCCACGTACACGAGATGAAACTACGATCCGAAGGGGAGGATAATCGCTTAGAATTTCGAAAGAAATAAAACTTGTACGAAATTACACAAGATTAAATACCAACATCTTCGACGTGGAGAAACGAAACGATATTTCGCGGCAATCTTCAAACTTTAAATAATATCTTTAATTTTAAACGGTGCTATATTTGAGAGAAAAATGAAATCGCCCTCGAACATCTTGAGCTTTCAAAGTTTCCAAGTTTGAGAAAAATTTTCGATCGAGGGAAAGTGGAGGAAGAGTGGAGAAACGTTAACGATTCATCAACAGGATTCGGAAGGCAAGCAACGTAAGATCGATTACTCTTCTCGCCTTTTCGACGAAGCATTTTTTTCCCTCCCCCGAACAGAGAGAGAGAGAGAGAGAGAGAGAGCCAACTTGCACCGTGTTTGGTATTCCAAACCGTGCTCCCGAGAAAATTAATTATGTTGGCTAATTATCTTAGGGGGATACCAATTTTCCATCCACGGTTTACGATTAATCATGTGTCCCGGCGCGTGGTAAATAACGTTTACGTTTTCGTTTCGAAACGTAGCATGGCACCGGACACCTACCTTTGCATAATGGCGCGGCCGCGGTATTGAATAATTCAAATTTCGCGCGACAAATAAAACTTAATTGAATTACGAAGCGAAGTTCGAACCTCTCGGAAATTTCGATCTATCAAGTCGTTCATCTTCGTTCGAAAAATAATTATCAGGTGAACTTATGTGTGTGTATATATATATACTTGGACTCACAGTTGCGTTAACGTGACACAACTCCTTAACTTTAATTTGAAAAAATAGACGAAAGCGAGTCGTGGAGAAATATTACTCGACGCGACCACGAAAAAACAAGGAATAAGTGGAATTACCTACTCCGTTTACTTTCGAGTAAACTTAAACAAACAAAGATCGATTTATATTAAAAAAAAGTTGTATTAAAAATAATATACTCTGATTAAATCAAATAAATCGCAATAATTTTCGATGATTTCCGGTATTATTAAAACTGTAAAATTGTCTCTCGTATATTTTTCCCCCGATATCGTATCGATGTTGAGGGGGTAGGAAGGGAAGAATTCATGCGTAAGGATGGAAAAAGGGGGGACAGGCACCCCGCGGAGGGGGTGTTTCGGCACCCTGTCGCGTGGACAAAAGCGTTGACCGATCGCGTATATAGGCGGAAATGCGAAAGGGCGATCTCCGTGGAAAATGAAGTCGGTTTCCGTCACCGTCGGTGCCAGAACACCGTTCGACTGGCGCCTGTCTGACGGCTTCCTCTCGACTTCATGCATCCCGTATCACCGTCCCTCCTATCCTAGATACCCGGCGACGAACGCGACACCCTGATTAAAACGCCAACTCCGTGTGTATCGAGCCTTCCATCCCTTGCCATTTCCTTGCCGGGTCCACCTCTAGGAGGTAAACATCACGGGGGGTGGTGGAAAGTAATTATAGCCTTCTTGCCGGGGCTTTTACGCTCCTTTCCTTCGTCGAGTAACGAAACGAGCCGTGGATAACAAAAAAAAAAAAAATATTCTGACGAGAGGGAGATGGGTGTCGAGTGATTAGATTTCTCTTTCTTTCTTTCTTTCTTTCTTTCTTTTTTTCTTTCTTTTCTTTTTTTAGTAAGATTTTTCGTAATTCGATTAATTGAGATAGGAATAATTTTAAGGAAATTCGTAATCGGATTTATCGAATAATAATAAATCTGATCGAATTAGATTTTATTTTCTAATCGTGGAAGAATCGTTGTAGAATTGTAAAATGATATTTTATATGACGTGAATATAAAAAGGTTAGGATGTTTAAAAAATAAAACGTAATATTTCTGATGGGTTCCGGGGAAATTTTCACATCGGAATCATTATTTCCACGCGTGTTTTACCAGACGCGTGATGCAGACCCTTTTAAAAATATTTAAACTCAGTTTGATCAACAGACTGATTATTTTCCAACGCGAGGAAGTAAGACGGAAATACCGTGTTTAAGCCGTATATAATCCGAATAAACGGGCGTGAGTGGTTTGAAAATAATTACCCATTGTTAACGCTCGGAATTATACACGCGATTCCCAGCAGGATACGTAGTAGAACAACAACTATTATTTTTACCAATTCACGTTACTTAAATTTTACAGAAATTACAGAAATTATTTTCACCGATTGACCAAGCCTTACGATGAAACGATCTTCCCGTTACTTCCGCTTCATTAAACGCCAGACGACCGAATCTCGTTTCTCATCCCTCCTAAGAGATTAATCACGCCCAGAGTTTTGGAAAAACGATCTTCACCTTCAGCTTAAACTTCAATCTCAACGCCAATCAAAATATATCCCTCTCCCCTCCCATCAAAAACAAAAGAGACCGCGCATCAATTACCCCTTTCGAGAAAAATCTTCAAAACCAACGAATTCCATCGCATTCCATTGCCAACCAAAAGAAAAAAAAAAAACGTTAACTTCACCACATTCATCCTCCTATCCTCTTATATACCATCCAAAAAAAGAAAAAAAATTTTACAACTCAATTCTCTCGAATCCCAATCCCAATTCGACGGGATCCTCTCGAGAAACTCTTGCCAAGGGATGCACAAGTCCTTCACAGTTGGAAGAGAGAAGGGAAGAGAAACGGGGACGTTGGTTGGTTGGTTGGAAAGGAAAGGAAAGGAAGGCAATTCGAGATCATCGGCCCCACCTAACGACGTGCACACGAGCACGCGGCGCGGTTATATAGGTGCAGGTTATGTTTGCACTGTAATTTTCCACCCCCTCCCTCCCCCTCCGAGTCGGCCAGGCGCGGCTCGACGAGCGAGAAAGACA
>NW_006263423.1:383943-385175 GCF_000469605.1 Apis dorsata
CCGCGCCGCTTGTTATTTATATAATTGCTCAATAGCCTCAATTACGGGCCTTATTCAATCATAATCATCCACCGGTGTTATTTGCGGACAAGCCCAGCTGATTGTAAGCACTCGACGCGCCACTTGCGAACCGTGGCGACACGCGTCGCGTCGACGACGGTAATGGCACCCACCGAAAGGAGGGAGGAGGAGGAGGGGAGAGGGCGCCCCACTATGGCGGTAATTCGCCGCCAACGAAATGTAAATAATCAGGGAGGGACGACGGCATTGAGAGGCATGACAAGACAACGTTGACGTTTTTTCAAACTGTCGTGAGATTTTTCGCTTTCGTTTTCGCGAGATACCGATTTCAGAAAGATTTCAACGAAATTGAATCGGAGGGAATTCGAATTGGGATTCTGAGGGGGGAATGGAATGGAAGGGGATAATTGTGAAATGTGAAGCCAGAAAGAGATCGATACGATTTCTTCGATCCCTCTTTTTTGGGATAATATTCTGGAAAGATGGTTTTGAGTAACGTCATCCATGATTTTACGAAAAAATGTCCTCCATTCCTCGATTGATAATTTTGGCTAAAAAACGAAAAGTATTTGTTTGTTTTACAGTAATAAAATCGTTCCATACGCGTCTGTTTTATTGTTGCATGGCTCGAACGCGAGGAAATTCCGAATCGGGGAGGGAGGGAGGGAAATCAATTTAACATCATAAACACGCGTCGTCGGATTGGAAATCGGTTGTAACGTTCATCGCGTCACACTTCTAACAAACGCGCAGTAATTCAAAACCGTAAAATATTCGGTCATTCATCGTCGCATCATTGTAATTGACAAAACGCTATCGCGCCCATTAAATTGCGAAAGCATTTGGAAATTTGTGAAAACGTTTAATCTAAAAACCGTGGCGCGAACAACGCGCATCGGGGGACCCTTTCGGCCTCGATCCCACCTTCCCCGAAAGGTTTTTCCCGCCGAATCTGTTAATGAAACGTGAAAGCATCGAGCCGCTGCATAAATTTCGCTCGTTTTTCAAAACTAAAGTCTTTATGAAAAATGAAAATACGCTTGGCGTGATCCACGCTTTTCGTGGACGCTCGTTATCGCGCAGTTTTTGCCAAAATCGAAGCTTTTCCGAAATAAATTGCCGGTATTTCGGGACAAATATTTCAAGTATTAAAGTATTATCTTCGTTAAAGATATTGCGACGACTAATTTTAACTACGTTTTTTTTTTTTT
>NW_006263423.1:385328-387562 GCF_000469605.1 Apis dorsata
TCTTCCTTTTCTTCTGTCAGAGCTTAATTACGTTTCATCTATTCGATGATTTCGACAAATTGGACGTAGCCTGAATGACACGCGAAAAGATTCTCCGAACTTATATGTCTTTTATCCCATAATAAACCCAGTATAAATATCGTTTACAACGTTGCGAAGAATTTCAAGCAAGCAATTCGCGTTGGCATTAATAACGCTGTTACGCAAACTTGGTGGAAGCACAATAGAATTATAGCTGCCATCTTGTACCATCTTGCCTCGAAATATAAATTAGAACTAAAGTTGCACATATACACACATCATGATGAACACGACGAACTATTTGGAAAATTCTGAGCAGCAACGATGCGCTTATATCGAGTTATTAAATTTTAACGTAGCCTTAAATATCGTGATTATCGTTATCACTGGCGCAGAGGGGGAAATTAATCCCCCGTGTTACATTCCAGATGAATTTTCCTTTCGAATAAAACGTGCGATCTTATCTTCTTCCTCTTGAAAACAATTTTTCGTATAGAATCGAATGCTGCTGCTGTTGCTGCTCCATTTCCATCCGATAAAATTGTCAAGAAAATTAAATTAATTATCAATCTCTATGGTTTACTATGGTAAATCGGTATCGGTCGAACGGCAAATCGAATGAAATTCGTAGCAGATTAAGACGTTGTCCGATCTAATGTCGCACGAATCCAAAGACACTATGTAGAAAGCTCTTCTAGGAGAGAATCTGCGCTATCTACGAATCGTAGAGTGAGAATCCAAAAAGTGCACCATCCTTTGAAACTATTAATCTAACGTCCTACGATGGAACTGAAATTTTCTTTCTGTGTGTTCGATGTTATGTTATGTTACGTTGAACGAGAAGCTCGATTCGATTATGATCGATTATGAATTAAATAAAAAAAAATTCTGGCAATAGATACTTAATTGCTAGAGGTTGTATTAATTGTAAAAAATTTGCAAAAAGTTTTTTTCGATGTTTACCAACCACCTCTAATTTGAGATGCGCTTTTTATTGAAAAAATTGGAACACGGAATGCTTCAAAAAGCGGTCTTTTTTTATTTTTCTATTTTTATCCGTTCTTTCCTGGAAGCTTCAATTTTTACCAGTTTTTCGAAAATTGAAACGAAAACTTCCAAAACAATTTATTTCCGCTCGCTCTTTCCAGGAAGCGGCGCGTTACGATATAAACAAATATTGACCGTGTTCCAGAGCCCCCCGCGGATCGTAATATTCAAATATCATGCCATTGATAATGACAATTCAGTCCGAGTAATCCGAGACCATCCACGCCTTCGCATCAATCATACTCGTCGCCCACTATATGCATACCCACCTAATTCTTTGTAATGGATCCGCCCGTAAATTCACCGTTGTGAGTACAAAAAAATATTCCACGTGTTACACATTTTATTAAACCTAGAATCTTACCTAAAAATTTCATTTCTATCTATCGTTGAATCAATTTATAATTATTACGATTTGAAAAACGATTTGTCGTACGCTTGTTGGTCGACATCGATCGATTCGACGAATCTTTCAGGTATATTTTGCAAAGGAGAAAAAAAATATCATTTATTCCCCTTGCACGCGTACATTGATCATACATTTCAACCTCGATACGTTTGAGAAAGAAAGAAATGCAAAATAAATTATAATCTTCTCTCCATCCGGATGGACGATTTGAAATTAAAACAATAAAATGTACAATTTTCTTTCTTTCAAATAGTAGCAACTATTATTTCATTTTTTTAAATTATTTTCGCCGAATTAATTTCCACGTCTAATCGCGTTATATTAAACGTTTATAAAAAAAAAAAGAAGAAGAAGAAGCGGATATTCACGACATTAAACTTCGCCATACTACAAAAAATTCCACACAGGCCGAAACCTGTTTATAATTTAATATTCGGTGGAAGAAACGTAAAAATCACATCGTAATAATAATTTGTTCACCGGCCGGTTTCATAAACTGCGAGAAAGTAGCGTAAAAAAAGAGAGAGGAGAAAGAGAGAGAGAGAAGCTGCTCGCGCGTGAAAACAAGCGAGAAAAATAATTAAGAGATTCACCACGGCGGAAGATAATACAGACAGAGGGGCGGTTGAAAGGAGAGGAGGCGCGTAGAGGAGAGGCTAAAACCGCGGAAGGAATAAAATGTTCCGGCGGAGTTAAATTAAAAATACGTTCGTTCTTAATTATGCACAATTCATACTCCGACCCCCTCCCCCCCCCC
>NW_006263423.1:387895-397620 GCF_000469605.1 Apis dorsata
GAAAAACACGTATTCGAGGCGGGCGTATAAAACGCGAGCACGGGAAGGGAAATTGCAAAATAATCATTAACGAATAAGCGATATTAATTTCGATCGATCCTCCCAAGGCAACAAATATTTGCCCGAAACCGAATCGCGCCAGCTTTTCAACTCCCTTCCAATCCCCCTCCCCTCCGGTTCGAATTAGCATGTTTCGCCCCCTATCCTGGCTTTCATCGGGCAGCATCCTTCGAAAATTAAAGCGTTTTCTCGATCTTCCCTCTACAATGTTCTAATTTGTTAAACACTGTTGGTTTACCATTGCGTATGAATTTTTGAAAAAATTTGGATCCATCGAAGGAAGGGAGATGGATTGGAAGTGTATTTCGATTGGAAATTTTTCCTCCTTTTTCTCTCTTCTGCAGATTATTGAAGGAACGAAATAATGGTGATGGCAAGGCGTAACAAGTGTCCCTGTTTTCAAACAGGGATAGAATCACCGTGTACGTGATATATATATATATAAACGGATAAAAATAGATTTTTTGGAGATCGAGGGAGGGTGGATTAAACGATGCCCTCATCCATTTCAGGGGTTTAAAACCGATGAAACGGAGTTTCGCCTCTCTTCATCTCGATTTGAGAAGTCAAACGGTAAATCGGTATTATCGGGCGAAACGATTCGACAAAGCACTTTTCTAATTGTTTTCGACAACGAGCATTGTCCCTGTACACAATGGAAACGTGCCACGTGTGTGTGTGTGTGCGCGCACGTAGACAAGACTGGGAACAGTGACCCTTTCCTTTGAACAAATGAATGAAACTTTTATCGTCGGGGTTTGAGGTTTGAACCGGGTATACCCGTGAAACCAATCGCTTGATTGCGTTTATCCTCCCCTCCTCCTCTTTAAAAGAGGCGAAAGAAGCTAATCTCGGATTGATTTATTATGACAATTTGTTGTGTCGTAAATTTATAAATTTGAAATTTAAAAAAAAAAAAAAAAGAAGAAATCAAAAGAATTCGATCCGAATCGTTGAGAAAAAGAGGGTTGAGCATTTTCTTCAAAAGGGTTGTCGAAAAAATTGCTCATTTCACTCCGCGCGCGTGAAAAAAAATTGAGAATAAAGGGAAAAAAATATCATAGGGATAGGTCTGTGTATCGAAGGTCTGCGCCTGTGGTGATGGAAAAAGAGCAAGAAAAATGTGGAAATATCCAACTTCACGTGCAACAGATATCAGGTGTAGCAATCACTGAACTTTCAGTAGCTTTTGCCTCCCGGCGATATCTATTCTTCTGTATCGGCACCAATTTTCCGCGTGTGAACGAAACGGAACCGTTGCCATTGTGCACAGCCTTGATTTCACTTCCAGAGTTTCATCCCGATCCAAAAGTACGATACGGGCAAATTTTTAGTATTTTCGTGTATATCATCTAACTCGAAGACATTCAAAACCGTGTAAATTTAATTCTTCCTGTTCCAAATCGAAAGTCCATCTGACTAAAATATGTTCAAATATTCAATTTCGATCTATAAAAAAATATATAACGTATACACAGTCGTTAAAACACGTCCAAAGGATAGAGGAAACCATGCCATTGAAATCGGTTTTTGATTCATCCCGATATCTCAATCCGTTGCCGAGTTACAAGGATTCAAAGTGTCCACGGTGGTTAACATAGTGCAGAAAATGTGAACGGTGGCGCCATCTATTGGCCTATATATTTTAGAAATGCGTACTACGTTTTTTCCAGGAATCGCGTCTGGTCGCTTGTCTGGAGTTTGGGATAGGTCAGTGAGACGAGGTGCGAGAGAGAAGTTCAAGTAAGCGACAAGGAAGGAGATAGTAAGCGATTAAAAATTATCCTTCTCTTTACACGACGATATCTCGGCAACCGGAAGTCGTATCGAGATAAACGAAAAAGCGTTTTAANGGGAAGGTTCCGCGCTTCTAACGAACGTTCATTGGTTCACCGGAAGTTAACATCTTCGGAGTTATAGCGATTCAAAGTTTTACTAATTTTTAATACGATTTAATAGCGTTTAAGGTAAATGGTTAAAAATTATCTTTTCTTCACAGGATGATATCTCGGCAACCGGAAGTCGTATCGAGATCAACGAAAAAGCGTTTTAAAGAGAAAGGTTCCGCGCTTCTAAGGATCGTTCACTCGTTGACCGGAAGTCACTATCTTCGGAATTATAACGGTTCAAAGTTTTATTAATTTTAATAGCATTTTATATCGAGATTTAAGGTAAATTAATGTAACAAAATGATCGTGTTCAATATTCAGAGATCAACGAAAAAGCATTTTAAAGAGGAAGGTTCCGCGCTTCTAAGGATCGTTCACTCGTTGACCGGAAGTCACTATCTTCGGAATTATAACGGTTCAAAGTTTTATTAATTTTAATAGCATTTTATATCGAGATTTAAGGTAAATTATGTGACAAATGATCGTGTTCAATATTTTTCGATATTTTAATCAACTGTCAATAATATATAATGTATATCTGTAGTCGAATAAACTGCAAAATATACGTAATATGAAAAAGTATGCATAAAAATCCGCAATCTATTCGCGACACTATGAAACTTTTCTCAATAACTAATGAATATTGAAGAAATGGATATAGAATATGAATAATGATTAAAAAGAAATGTGGATATGAAAGATTCAAAGATATCTCGATTTCATATCTTGATTAAAACGCAGAACGAATTTTCAAATTCAAATTATGAAAAAATTTTTGCTCGATTTTATCATCCGTTTTTTTTTTTCCTTTCCATTTACGTTCCACCGATAAAGGTTTTGGATTACGTGCGACAGAAGCTTAAAGACAGGGTGCCCGAAACGAAGTATCGGATAAACCGCGTGCGAACGGAAGTCGAGTTTCTAATTAAAACCGGATGACCCGTAGAAACAGTCGGTCGATGGTGTTCGATTGTTGGTTGCATACCTATCGTGACCCAAAGTCAGGCAACCAGAACCCCAAGATCGTAAAGCAGTAAATTGAACCGCGATCACGTCTCGTCTACGAAATGGCTTCGACCAGAAAACGCTTTGCGTAATCGGAAGGAACAGTATTTCACCCACGTTTCCAACTATATCGATACTTTGTCATCTCGATGTTTTAATGTCACGGATAATTTAATTTAAGTAGAGGGAGAAAATAAAAGAGAGATCAAATAAACGAATATTGAATCATCAACGAGGCAAATTACGCATTCCTTTTTTCGAATAAACTTATATTATTCCTCTCCCATTCTTATAATTCTTTAAACTGTAAACCCTTTCTCCATTCTAGATTCTAATTTAATTACAATTGACACTTGCACTTTTCTCTATTATAATAACACGCATTATTCAAATAGGTAAGGTAAATTTCTAAGAGGGACGAATCTCTGAGCGACTTCGATTCGTGACTTTGAAAAGCCAATTTTTCTAAAAGGGGCCATCACCGTTCATTAAATCTATTCGGCTTACGTGACAAAAACCGATCCGAGTCGAAGCGAAACAATCTCGTCGTCCACGGGGCGTCGAAACGAGGTCGAACCAGCTCTCCTTCGTTTCGAGTGAAAATCAAACCACGGGTTAAAAAAAAAAAAAACGGGGCGGATTGTCCCGTCTCTTCCCCAACGTCCCCTTTACGCTACGTTAAAGTCGATCCACTGTAAATCCCGACGACGTGAATTCGACAACGCGCAATTCTGATACTCGGTGGCCGGATACTACGGGGGTATTACCACCCCCGTCAGATCTGTTTAATTGTTGTCTAACACCCGGCTGTTCTAATGCCGCCTGCCTCCGACCCACCTAAAGGAAACCCGGCTGTCCTTACGGCCGTGTTTCACCGGGGAGCAAAGCCGTTTCGATCCATTCCCTTTCCCACGATAAGGGGATAAGATTAAATCGTGGCTGAGATTAAACCGATCGAGGAATATTCGAAGAATTATTCCAACGATGATCGTCGATCGGATTTGGAATTTTTGTCGTAACGAGGATTTTTTTGTTTTTTTTATTTTAGGAAAATTCGTGCAAATTATTTTCACTCGATTGGATATATAAAATCAAAGTTATCTAATTTGGTATTACGAATATAAAAAGGAAATTTTCTCAAGAAAATTTACAATATTCAGGTTACAATTCTCGTATAGCTTCTTTATTGTCTGACGGAACACGGACTCGTTCTACTGCCAAATCGATCTTCCGATTTCGAAAAATTTCAGCATCGAGAATCACCTTTTATTCCCACCTAACAATTCATTCTAATAATTTCCCCTTTATACGAACACATTTCGGCCTAGAATTCGATCTACAGCCAATATTAATCTTCTGATTTTTAATCCCTCGTCGAGAGAGAAAAATATCTTAATTGTATTAAAATTAATACGATTATTAAAAAAAACTAGAAAAAAGTAATACTAATAAATAGTGGTAAGAAAGATCTACGTATATTCAAAATATATACAAAATTCTCCCTACTCTTTCGTAACAAACAATTCTTATTCATTTATTTACAGCGACTTAAGAAAGCTTTCGACGTGAAAAATTTTGTATCCCTTATTTAACCCCTCCCTCGAAAACTTCCATTTAAAACGTTCCTCTTTAAACGTATTCGCCCCACCATCAATTTCATTGACCGTTCACTCGCGCGTCACCAACCTGTTCAAACATCGAAGGCGACAAGTGGGGGAGGGCCATGATCGGCGACAATTTTGTTTAATCGCCGTCTAATGCCCCTAATGTCTCGTTCCATATACCTTTGTCGGTCTAAGGAAATTACGTCCTCGTCCTCCACCCCCTCCACGCCTCTCTCCCTCTCTGTAGAGAGGCCTCAACCCCACCCCGGCGTAAGACATATCGAGCGTTAAAACTCGATTCCTATTACACGAGGGATTTCATCCTGATCCGGCTTTGACATCTGTACACAAACCAGCGACGAAATGCTCGGAGCGCGACAATTCCGGCCCGAATCTGGGTTGATCGCGAGTATTTATGGGGATCGAGCGGCCATCGTGGAACAAACGTGGAAAGACTAATCGAGTTTCAAGGGAAGCGATGACGGAGCAAACGAATAATTATTCATTTTTGGAAGAAATTCATTCTTCTAAAATGATCCTAAAATTCTGATTTTTTTTTTTTTTTTTAATAGAGATTTAAAAGAAATAATAAAATATCTTCTTTGAGAAATCGATCGAAGTTTTAACACAGGATGAGACAATTTAAAATTACTGAGATTGTAAAATATTAGAAACTCGATGAAATATAGAAAATCTTGAGGGTTGATTTTGACCTCCGTTCAAAAAAATATTACATAGAAAATAATAACAATTTTCGTTGCAATTAGGATTTTTTAAATCGAATATGAATTTTCTTGTAGGATATCTACTTGTTTAATAGTTCGATCGAAATGTGATTGGAAAATTTTTAAAAGAGAACCTAACAGAGAATTATTATATATATATATATTTATTTTCAGGAGAAATTTGTGAGCTTATTACGACATAGACCGCCACTGTTTAATGAAGATTTCTCTGTACATACCGTGCTCGAGATCTACGCATTCCAGTCTAATCAATAAACAGCAATGATTATTGAAGGTACGCATTCGTCCTCAATTATAGCGATCTCTGGTAACATACGCGGATGCCGGAATAATTGCTTCATTGAGAAATACAGATCGGTATTTCTCAGCTTAATACGCCATCATTCCTACCCTTTGTCGATGGAATTTTTGCTCGTTCTCTGGTTACTCGACTCGGTTTAATGTTAAAAACTGTTAATTATCGTGTTCAATACGAGAGTAAACGCTAACATTGTGACATTCCTTTAGTATTCTGGGGAGAAAAACGATTATTAAATTACGATCAGAAGTCAATTCTGCATCCATTTCATTAACAATGGATCGACGATTCATCCCAAATAACGATGAGAGATTATAAAATATAATTTGATGAATGATTTGGAAGATTGGAATTAAAAATTATAAAACATCCTCTCTTAAATTAAAACACAATGACCAATTGATGCTTGAATCTAAAATATTTCCAAAAAAGAAAAAAGAAAGAAAGGGAGAGCATTCATACGCACGGTGCATCGTTCAAAATCATTTAACCTTATCCGGAGAAATTTTATTTCCAGCCGCCTCAAAGCCACACCGTTCCTCATTTGCATGAGACAGCCTCGCTGAGAGGATCAACACGAGGTGTACACGAGGAGAAACTGCGACAGCCCACAGTTTTTTAAACGAATATCAGAGGAAACGTGGAAGAAATTGCGTATAATTTTCAATAATTCTAAGGGAGGAGAATTCGCCCGGAACGTAATTTAATCGGGTGTATCTGCACGTATCCTGGCCGATGCTTTATTCAACTTTCGTCCCTTTCTACTACTAACCTTCCTCTTCTTATTCTTCTTTCTTCTTTTTCCCTTCCCTCCTTTTTTTTTTTCAATTGGCGAACGTTGTATATTAAACTCCTGTTTTGTCCTCTCGTAAAGTTACCGTGACGAGGCGGACAAGGCGTTTTATCGTCATCCAACAAAGGCTACTCCCGAGACAGAATGGGATACTTTGATCGTTTCAGTTTTAGCCGGAGGTGCACGGTGGCGGGATAAAGAGAAAAGGCGAGGTCTACCGATTTACCCGCAGAAACTACACGACTGACTCGCCACTTAATACACCGTAATCCTTTTTAATTAAATGCTCCTTCGATCATCCCCGGTAACAATCTAAAAAGCAGGGGGTAACGATCCCTGGGATTTCAACCAACGAGTGAACCTCGTCGTAACCTTGGTGGTAGTCGGCCGCATTACACGACCGAGTGGAATGATATTTTAAAAGGGGGGTGGGTGTCTCCCTTCTCTCGTTGTTTTTCTTCCAGGAGGCGACGTGGACAGCAGCACAGTGGTGGTCGGAAAGCGATACGATTGATTGTACGTTTATTGGTATCGAAAGGTATTTTGCGTTCGTATTTATGAAATTTTCATAAACGGAGGAAACTCGTCGATCCGTGCTCCTCCGTGATAAACGTTGAATCGTGCGAATGGAAATTGATTCGAACGTTATTAAAATTTTACGAAATAAATTTAAAATTAATTCGAGAAATTAAGGGAATAAGAATATAAGATATATATATTTGTGTATGTAAAAAAAAATTTCATTTGGAAAAATTTTATGGTTGGAAATTACTCACCGTAACCAGTGTCTTTTCGTAACCGGTGTGTGGCAGCAAATGGCATCGTATTGATCGGCGATCCAAACGATCAGTATAATGTAAAATGCGGTCGTGGTGTCGTTGAAGAATTCTGACATGATTGCCTCCATTCCTGCAACAATTTTTTTTTTTTTTTATGTAGTTAAAAATCAAAAATATCGAAAATATTTGTCCTTACGGTTATATAAAAATTTGGATCGATTGAAATATACGAAAGAAGAATGGGAAGGAGAGAAAGAAGGATTATGATTGTGAATCGAACTATCCAAAATATTTTCTTATATTCGTCTTAAGTGCTTTTAGAGACAAAGATAAAAATTTGGATCGATTGAAATATACGAAAGAAGAATGGGCAGGAAGAGGGAAGAAGGATTAAAACCAATTAGAAAATTATCGACGTTAAATCGTATTTCCGATACATAACGAACGACATTTCTCGAATAATTAACGACAATTTTATCCGCGAAGATTTCGAAGTAAATCCTTCCCGACACAAACGTTTTCTTCCCTTTTCCCTTTGCTGGAAGGATAGTGCGCGCAGTCGTTAATTGAAGTAGCTGCGTTTGAAAATTTAATTCGAACGAGGAAGAGAGGGAGGAGAGGAGGAGGGAGGGAGGGAGGGAGGTTGAACAGGAAATTTTCTTTGTCCAAGCGATTTAATAAGGTAAGACGATGTTTTTCTTAGATCTTGACATTAAGTCGCATAAACAACCGGGATTATTATTAATTTGCGAAACGAGCGATGAAAAAGAAGGAAGGGTTCGAGAGAATTTTTTTCAATCAAATCGATCATCGTCTCGATCGATAATTAATTATTATCGCGCGACACTAGCGCCGCGCGACGCTTAACTACTTAACACTACCGATACACGCGAGTATTTACCACTTATTTATCCGTTTTTTAATTCCATTATCACATTTCCATCCACCACTCTATTAAATTTCCTTTCTTTCATCGTTGACTCAACTCTATAATTTTTTGACACTTTGTTGCACGCGAATATTTACGCAAAGGGGATTTACACGGGAACAACTATTATTAATTCCTAAAACCAGCGAACGAGGTTAACAAATCCGTGCTCGATGGAAGGGGAGGAGGAAAAAAAGAGGAGAGAACTTTTTCGCAAATATCGAAGCATGCTTCACGGTAATCGATATCGGCAATCGTTCCCTATCAAACCAACATCTCTGTCCTATTAATCGAATAGTTTCCGCGCAATTAAAAGTTGGCGGCACAGAGAGCGGCACAATACCTCCGGCCCGTGTAAATTTAATACCCTCCCCATTTGACCATTATACACCGTTAAAACGATACGTTACAACACGCAGCGCCGTTTTTATTGTTTCCCAGGCGTTGAACGTTAAATCTCACTTATCGGTTGAAACATCGGCCAAGTTATTCCGTTCGAAAACCGCTCTTCCCTTTCCCTCTCATCCCCTTCAAACTAGCCGTGAACCAGCCAGAATTCGGATAGCAATCGCGGAAATATGATTGTGACAGTGTTGCAACCGTGTTTGAATTTGAAAAAAAAAAAAAAAAAAAAAAATCGAAACGTAACAATCGCTTCTTCGAGGATAATTGAGGAGAAAGGGGATGCATTCGTTTTTCGTATTCATCGTTTTTTAAATTATCGATAGATAAAAAGAAAAATATATCTCGTTTGATATAAAATGGAAAATGATCGATTTACTGTGAATTTCGAATGAATTGAAGTTTAAGGTTTGAAAAAACGTTATGAAGGAGAGTGAAGATCATCGTTTAAGAGATGAAGGAGAAGAATTAAGATCTGATCGCCGTGAAAGGCAATTCAACTTAGAAATTTACTTAGAGGCAAAGAATTTCAACGTGAAGAAGAAATGTAGACACACGGGAATATTTTACACGCATAATATCTCTCTTCGTATTCTTAGTGCAAACTGTTGCGGTTGGAAAATAATCCTTTGAATTCACATTCTCTTCTTCAAATTTGTTTGAAGAGAAAAAAAAGAAAAAAAGAAATACCAAAGATTAAAATTAACGAGTCTTAAAATTTTTCGGTATATAATTTCAACTGGAACAGTTGGTTATGTAAAAAACGAAACTCGAAGGAGATCCTCGGTTGAAACTTTCTGGAAAATTTAATATAAATTCCCTCCCTCATCTTGGTTCGCCTAGAAAAACTCGCTCGTCGGGGGTATTGTCCCGTTTTTTTGAAATTAAAAATATCTATATCGGGTAGATAATTCAAAATAATTTCATACGTAAATTTTCGGAGCGGATTCGCGGGGATCCGATGGAACGTAGAGAGGGGGAAGTTAATGCGTTTCGAGGAAAGTATAGAGAACACAATGTTGTTCGGCTAGCGTGTTTCCTAATGAATTGTAACGATATGAAAACCCCCCCGGGGACCGAGCGGAAATAATAAAAGTATCCCAGGGTGTGTCGTGGCCAGGTCACGAAAGTGCAAAACGACCAACCTATCTAAAATATACCGTTCCAACGGTGATTAATGACAACGTTGAAAGTTTCTTTTTTTTTTTTTTTTTTTTCCCC
>NW_006263423.1:397997-401665 GCF_000469605.1 Apis dorsata
GAAAAGGCTGTTGGCTCTCTATTGTGCAACATCCAATTAATTATTATTATATACGGTTTGATATAATATACCGTGAAAATATTAAATGTCCATTGTTCTCCTTGCGAAATTGTTAACTATTCTTAATAATATCACGTGAACCAACACGAACGATTGTGATTAACTTCATCATTTTACGAATAAATCGCATGGATATATTCATAATAACGCATTGTGTATTCCTGGTAATGCCGGGCGTAATAATAGTAAATTCGTAGATTAGAGATTTAGCATAATTAAACCGATTGGCAACATTCAATTAACGCTTCGTAAAATATTTCGTAGATAGAGGTGGAAAATGTTAGCCTAAATAACCGGACTTGAGAAATTCTATTCTACAAAATTAATTGTAAAGATCGTTCGATCCTCGTAAATAAGGAAAGAAAATAATTCTTTGCAGAGCAAAATATTTTTTCGACATCTAATTTATCTACGTAAAATTACACGCAACAATTAAATCTTAATTAAGAACTATCTCTAAGATTATAAACCTGAATTTTAATTTCAACTGAACTTGAGAAATCCAGCGCAGGATCGATAGAAACAACTTAAAATAAATATATACAACAATATAGAAAGAAAAATCTAAAATTAGACAAATCGAGCAATTGTCTCATCTGTTCGAGTTTATCTGACATCGATGTTCGAAATAGTTGTACTTATATAAAGTACACGTGAAATACACGAAATTAGAGGAAAAGAAAACATATATATATATATCGAACAAAAGATAGAGAAATACATAGCGACAATGAAGGCACTTCACAATGAAAAGGATGAATGGTTGGGGGTGCAGCTGGGATAATTAGTTTCTTGATCGGACACTGGGCGACGAAACAAGAAGAAAACAACGCGAGTTGAATACTAACGAGTATCCTGTCAACAGTTTACACCCCAAATGTGCACGACAAAACGATACAAATACAAATCGCGCAACGTGTGATGATTTGAAATAACAACTTTGGGGGTGAGAACGATTTGCTTGGTATCTGTAATTAAGATAAATAGTTGTGATCTGAAAATAATGCAACAACGAGGAGGAAATTAACGGATTACAAAATCGATTTGATTTGAAGAATTATCTCTTTAAAAAGAAGACGATGTTCCTGAGTATATTTCGACTTATTTCTTGTCAGAATTCAAGAGATAGAACGATCACGTTAATCGTAGAGAAATGTAATTCGAGACGATGAGTTTGATAAACAATTCGAATAGGAATGCGGTGAAAAATTTAAATTTCAAAATTTTCGTATCGGGTATGAAACACGGTTCATTAACCCGGTAAGCGTAAGATGCGTTAAACAATATCCGCACGCGAAACATATTAATGACATTCAAGTAAGCAATATAATTATACGTGTTCGATCATCGAATATCTATCGACGGCGCCGATCAACAATGAACATAATTGGATATTAAATGTCACAGTCTGACAAATGTGCTAATTGCTGTTGAAAATGCCAATATGGAGCGCGTATCCAATGCACGTGGGCGGGTATGAAAATCGAAAGATGCGATGCAATGGCTAATAATAACCTGTATTATACGCAACATCGATAACTTCCCTTCGTGTCTCTCGTTAATCGTTAACAAAAATCGTAAATAAAATTATCTTAAAACTTTCTTTACCTTTAAACCCCTCCCTCAAAAAATAAAACTACCGAGCATCCCCCATTAATTAATTACAACAACGATCTCCAAAATATAAGAGCGTCGATTCGTAAAAAAATTTCCAAAAATTTTCCAGAATTTTAAGAATAATTTAACATTCGACGAATAACCCCTAAGCTTTAAATACAAATTCGCAGAATGGAGATTCGGGGATTCCCGCGAATCGTAAAAATTGGCACGAACGAAAATATCGTTATTCGGGTAACTCGAGAAAGAGAGAGAGAGAGAGAGATGCTATGAATCAGTTACGCGCGCGAGAAAGAGGGTTAGGGGTGCATCCGAAATGATCTTAACGGCGGATAATGCGCGGATAATGCACTCGTTTAAATGCATACTAGCCGGACATTACCTCGCCCCTCGGTAAAGCCGATGAGAGGAGAAGAGGACGAGTGTGCACTCCTCCTCCCTCCCCTCCTCGTGCTTCGACGTTTCTCCCTCCTTTTTATAAAGACGTTAAAATTCCTCGAGCAACTACGGACGATAATCTCGCGCCACGGTGAAATTGCGACCGAGGAACAGTCCAATTTATGTCGCCAGCATTTTTCCACCACGAGAAAAACCGATCAAGAGGATCCTCTCGTTACTCGAGAAAAATTTCTCCCTATTTCGGGTGAGAGGGGGGGGGAAAGGAGAAAGAGAGAGAAGATAGGAAAATCTGGACATATACATATATACACGCTTCGTTTTTTTTTAATCGGATCCTGGAATTTTATTTTATTTTCATCGATCTCTTTATCTCTTAATTCTTCGTTAATTTTTACTTAGTTACTTACTGGAAATTGGAAATCGTTGGATTTGAACGAAGAATTTTGTGATTAATGAAATCGATCGGTTAGACTTTTCAGAGTCGATGGTATGTAATATTACAAATAACAGAACTTTAAATAAGGAAAGTTGATTTATGGAGATTATATTGAGTCTGAGGAAATATGAGAATTACTCGTACGCGCGTTTCGTTTCCGTATTTTTAGCCTCGATCAATATTGAAACGAGGAAACAAACTGTCCGAGTTACCGTATTCGTCCCTTTTTTCCATCTTAAGTAAAATAATCAGTCACGGTAACACGCATACTCAAGGCGTCGTAAGTCTCCCCCCCTATTTGGTTTCGCGGTTCCTAAGTCGTAGGAATGGAGATAAAGTATAGAGAAATTAAATGGAATATCGCACGTGACGTCTATCCAACGCGATAAATGCGGTCATAAACTCGATCCATTTGGGACAGTTCGTATCGAGAATGCATCTCGTGTCAACCAGACACTTTTCCAAGCAAACCCGTTTTTCACGACCAAAATATGGGTGTATAAAGTGGGCGCCATTCACTTTCGTGAAAAGGAGGGAGGGAGGGGGAAAAAAAAAAAAGAAAAAAGCCCCGATTAATCGAAATATCGAATTCCTTTCCCCCCTTTTGGCGGGAAAAAGAAACATTCTCCCGAAGCAATGGAAGTTATACAACTCGTTGAAAACGAGTCGATAAAAAAGAAGCAAGCGATGATACGTAATTTAACCGAGTTACAATCATCGTGGCGATGCGCTGGTGGAATTGCGAATTCTCGTGGAAATTATCCTCGAGAAGGTTATGAGTCATAAATCGTTGAATGAAAACTACCTTAACCCACATGCGGTTCGTCGACTTCGAGTCGACCACTCGGACGAGGTGTCTTAGCGCTCGTAGGTGGGTCGGTGAACCGCGTGCACGTTAATGGCAATGACTTACGTATGAGGTAAACCCGATAAGGAAAATTACGGCAATTGCAAGGTAAGCGTTATTTCGAGATGTAGCTTCGATGTATCGTCGAGTGGGTCTTAAAATGTTTCATCGTTTGCAACGGGATAACGGTTTTATAACAATTTTATACAATTAAACGAGGTTAATTGAAATCGGTCGCGTTAGATGTGTCAGGTCGATCCTGTGCAAGAGATAAGAAAATTATATATATATATATATATATAATTATAT
>NW_006263423.1:401991-404120 GCF_000469605.1 Apis dorsata
ATTAATTTTCCACTCGAACGAAAATAACAAATAATTTTCTTATTAAAACAGGAGAGACGGTGTATCATTAAATCGATCCAAACACGGTGATACTAGCAGAGAGAGATTAAAAAACGCGCTTCAAACGCGTGTTAATTGGGAAAAAAAAAGGATTCCGCTCGGGGATCTTGAAAGAAATCTTCGCTCATTTTCATATTCTTCTTCCGAGAATAATAATGTGACTAATTAATGTAACTTAATTCCGTGTAAATGGAAATAATACCGGTCGCTTCAAACGTTTCACGGGGGTAGGAAAGAGAGACTATTTTGCGGGGACAAAGGGACGGTGAAAATTCACATTCACGAAATGAAAGAACGCGTAACGAACCGAAGAAGGGCTCCCTCTTTCTCTCTTCTTCGTACAAAATTACACGTTTACCGTATCATAACCGTAATTATCATTTCTGTCCACGTGTAACGTATGATACTCTCTCTTTCTCTTTCTCTCTCTCTCTCTGAATCAAAACTAATTCGTGATTGACGACATGGACAGCGGTGCAACACAGCGAGCATGTTACGCCTGTGAAACTATGATACCGATCGATCATGCGTGAACATCGATGTCGACATGAACTTGAAAATAAAAATTTGAACTTTGTTGTACCTCTGCATCACTTTCGTTCAGAGTCTTTTCTTTTTTTTCCGTTACATTGAAAAATTTCAGAGGATTTACGTGATAAATTAGTTTCTATCGTTCCAATGAATTTTTATCTTTTGATTTAAGTGCCTATTTAAGAAGTAAGACGGATGACGAGAACGTGTGTGTGTATGTACGATGAGGAACTTCAAGAAATATAAAACGAAAAAGTATTTGGAACGTTTTGGATTCCGTTTGATGACCGTTTTGCTCGATTATCAAAATAATGACGCAGAAATATCGTTGGTAAATAAAATTCTTTTTACCGCGCGAATACAAATTAAAATTCGAGAAAAATATATCGATATCAAAAATTAGAAATAGATGAATTGGAAAGGATTTTTATTCGAAGCTCTCTCGAGGGGGAGATGCATAAAATATTACGCACATCAGCGTATGAATGAAAACTTTTGATCAATTTACGAACGAGATCGGAAAACGGAACAACGAGCAGTTACGTCGTTTCTGAAGGAACAACTGCTAATAATGTGGTTAATCAGTGGTCGGCTCTGCACGACCATCGCTTACGTGTCATCGGCGTCGAACAAAGCCTGGCCGACGCTAATTTCGTGCGTATACCGCCCACCAGAACAGGTAGAATCTGATGGACATAATATTTCCTGCTGACCGAACATGCCCAAGCTTGATGGAATCCGGGATTGGACGCACTTGTCTCCCTGATCAAATTGAAATTTCGGCCCAGAAAACGTATCTCTCCCTAATATCTCCAATAAAAATCCGAAAACTAAATCGATTCCGATCTCTCTTTTAAATCACCTCTCGAATTTAATATTATATAAATTATACATAAATATATATTTACGTATTTTTTTATATATAAAGGAAACAAGAAATTAAATTTTATTAAATTTTACTCTATTGATTAATAAAAACTATTGTTCCCGAAATTGAATTGAATTGTTTGTAACGCGAAATCTTTTAAAAAAATTTTAAATAATGAATAAACATAACGGAGGATGTTAACGTATTCGTAGGAAACTGATATAATATATCTACGCGGTTCTGAAAGCAAATTTGGCGTCTATACGTGTAACCATGCGGCATCTCATCTCTCTACATCCGGTGGAAATGCGGCATGGAATCTGGAGTTGAGCAATAGTTACAGAGCAAGTTGTTAGGGTTAGATAGTTGAATCAACATACAAAGCGTCATTGATCCGCTCGTGTTCACAGAGGTTGAAACATATGTACAATATATACTCGCACGAGTGTTCCGCAGGATAAAGCAAACACGCGCCACGCTCGTTTTCTCCCGGTTTCTAACTCCTTTGATCGTGTTTGTCTTCGATGTAATTTAACATTATTTACACGGCGAATCAAAAGTTGTACGGATGTATTCGGCACAAGACCTGTGCTCTACTTGCCAATTCTGAAAGGAAATTTTTATCGAACCGATGCCAAAAAAACATATATATATATATATATATATATAT
>NW_006263423.1:404454-405907 GCF_000469605.1 Apis dorsata
CTTTTTGAAACAGTTGAATCGAATATTTATCTTATCCATTTTTTCTTCAAATAAAAATTTAGAATACAAAGAATATTTCCATTTGAAGTGCGATAAAATATCTATTTGTAAAAATCGTTGGTCCAGAAATGAATATTATTTATTTCCTCCAAACCGGATAACACAAATTCAAAATTCAGAGAATATTTTAATTCGCGATAAAATACATATTTAGAAGGATACAACTTTCTCGAAGCCGTAATTTATAGAATATTTCAACTCGAAATGCGACAAAGCGTCTTTACTGTTCCAAATAGATTGAGAGCAGCGAATGAAAAGAAGAGAAAAGGAAAAAAAAAAGTACAATGTACGAGAAATCACTTCCACAACCCCCTTCTCTCTCCCCAGAAGCTATATATACATATATCTTGCGCGAAACACATGTTAGCGACTGGAAAACAACCCTCTCCTTCCACCCCCGTGGCCCGATGGAGGGAAAAGTTATTCGGACGGCGGGGTCGTAAGCAGATAAACGAAACAGCGCCGAGTGGAAATCACGATCTGACCGTGGCTGTGAAAATGTGTTTACAGCATGTTAGGCGGTCGATCATGCGTCAATGATGCGCGGGGGCGCCTCCGACACCCCCGCTTCTTTGACGTTCCATTATGCAAAATCGTCTTCGTGGTCGTTCCCAAAGCGAAATGCCGCGCGACGCGTGCTCGATTTCACGTGAATTCGCGCCGATACGCGACAGACAGAATCGTGGACGCCAACAACCGTGAACGAACGAACAAATTTTTAGGGAGAGAGGAGGAAAAATCGATCGATCGCGTATGAAACTTCAATTTTCAATTTTTAAACTTTTAAATCGTGGTTAATTAAGGCAAAAGTTCGACATTCCCGGCGAAACTTTATAATTATGGGTATATAATTTATTTAGATTTTAAAAAAAGTTTTTTTTCTCATAACGATATATCCAAAGTGTAAATGTAATGATTTATAACGTTGGAAGGAGTAAAGCTAATGAGCTTCGTAATATGGATAAAAATTTGCATAAATATCGGCAATCTATCGAGGAACTTTCAAACGTTCGTTTGAATTATTTCAATTTGTAATGAGATCGATGCCTATTCATACGAAGATACAAAGTTATAAATAATATATTTCTATTGGCTACAGTTTGAATGGAAAAAGCTAGAAAAGGTGAAAGGAACAGTTTCGACTTTACGTTCCAACAAGCGTTAAATGGACGTGTGTTTTAAGCGAAAGAAGGGGACGAAAGAAGGATTGATTATTACGACGATCCTTGTAGGAACTTTATTTGCTGGTTATTAAATATTCAACGTTTGCGTTGGACAATCGTGAAAGATTAATACAGAAAACGGCACAAAGGAGAGGAAAAAAGATAAAAGTATATATTTTGTGTTAATGAATTGCTTGGAAATTGCTTCTTTCGAACGAAGAAAAAAAAAA
>NW_006263423.1:406276-411839 GCF_000469605.1 Apis dorsata
AATTATATAACAGACAGAAGACGCAGAAAGTGAAACAACGTCGTATTTTTAGAGCTGCTTTATCGTTGTTGGATTAAACGACATACGTTCGAATATCAAAATCGTAATTCCTCCACAAAGATACGATAATCTTTCTTTTTTTCCTTTCTTTTTTCTTTTTATCCTCTCGAAAAACGTTCTCGAACACGATAAAGAACGAGAAAGAAAAAATAACGCGGAAGAAGATAATTTATCACGATTATTATCTAACCTAACCACCAATTAATTCTCGATTAAAAAATAATAATAACTCCCTTTCTCTCTCTTTCTTCTCTTTTTCTCTCGCGTCGCAGAAACGTAATAGAATAGCCTGTTTTAGCCGAGAAAGGAGGGGAAAAAGGAAAATATGGCGTGGATAGAGGGTTGTGAGGGATGCGCGTGTAGAAAGCTGAGAAATCGTACGAGTATTCGCGGGAGAGAGGTGCAGGATGACGGATGGAGGGCAGGAAGCGACACAGGAACCGGAACCCATTACTCCAGATAACAACTTCCCTAAGGCTTCCTTTCCTTCTTCAACATCCACTGATAAACCCTCTATATACACACAATCTCTAGTGCACTCGATCCTTACAGCACGAATCCGGAAATTTGCCACTTCTGTTGCCATTTTGCTCGGATATCGTGCAACTGGTGGCCCAACTTGTAACCCTGGTGTGCCAACTGAACCTTGACCGCCTCCAAGTGAAAATTGTATCGACCATGTATTTTGCAATATAATACATATATCGTATAACGTATCGGTTGGAGAAACGCAAGACGATTTTAATCAAATAATTGATAATTCACAATTTGGTAATTTAAGTCGCGGGATGTATGATATGGATTACAAATGATACGATTTTCAATTAAAATTCGTATTGATCCGCGAATATTGATTCGTTATCTTGCGGTTATTGGATGATTACTTGCTAAATTTGTGGTCGTCCGAGCATTCAGATATTCCATACTTGTTAATGATTATTTTGTTTGCTCGGTGAAAGTATTATTCGCAACAAGTGTTATGAGATTATACCCGCGATAAAATGTATCGATGATCATTCGAATCAAATATTTCGCGATATATACGAATAATCTCGTAAAAACTTTGATATTTTTCAAGGAGATCGCTTCTGATGAAATTTCACAAGATATTGCTTTGTCCGTATCAAGCAATATACAAATATATCGTATTAATTCTATTCAATGCATCCAATCTTTGTTAATTTCTTTCCGAATCATTTTCTCTCGACGTATAATCCTACTAAATAAAATAAAAATATCACGGAGTATGTACGTATCGTTTTATCGGCGACTGTACGATTCAAAACCGTTCGACTTGATCGAAAGATCTTGGAAAAGTGAAAGCGAACTCTCAAATTGATCTCAAACGGGCGGAGAAATATTTCGAAATCGCGGCGCGTTAAATCACGAGTTTTTCAAAAAGGAGAAAAAAGGGTTGCGGATAAATTAAACGACGACAATCAAGAGTCTCGTCCGACCAACGTTCCGAAACCAAAAAGGCGGGAAAAGTGAAAGTGAAATTCTCCTACCTCGGTTCGATCCGAGAAAACGGAGAGATCGATTTACGAAATACGCGGCGCGTTATATTATTAAACTCGATTTTCATACGCGATTTTGAAAAGCGTTGCGGATGGATAAGCGATAGGTGGAGGGTGAATTGGATGTGCGGTGTGACGGACATGGGAGGCGTGAAGAGAAGATTCAGGTTGAAATGGAAATGGGCGTCGCGGTGGTAGGGAAACCACCGACGCCGCCACCGTTGCTAAATGGGCTCCGAGCGGGTTACCCAACTGTTGCGCCTTCATCAGAAATTTATGCAGAATCCTGGGTTAACCGTCCCGGCCAATCAGCTTTGTAACGGAGCCCAAGTCGTATCGGCGAGGGAACGAAGCCGAGAGGGGCTCTGATTTAGTAAAAAGCCTTTAATATTTTCCACCCTCCCTGTACACGTCCTCACGATTTAATAAATATATATATATATATACATGCACGTGTGTCGTATGTGAACGTTCCAGAGTTGGAAAGATTTCTTTTTAATATAGGAATCGTAGGATATTGCGCTTAATCGTTAAATACGTATTATCGAGGAATATTATTTCGATCGAATAACGAAGATTTAAGAATCTATCGTCCAAATGATATAACAGTTTAAAGAGATAAAGAGATGTAACTCACCGACGAGGGCCAAAAGCACCGTGAGCAGGGACGCAGCAGGGAACGTAACCGTTAAGTTGAACTCCAACATTTGAAGCAGATCCACTGAAACAAAGGGGAAAGAAGTATATTTCACGTGAAAAATAGACAAAGAGGTGTTCATGCAGGCGGATATATTTTCGCCGCGTTGATATTTTCTAACTCTGAATCGAAGAAGAAAGGAAAGGAAGATGGGAGAAAGATGAGAGGCGTTCAAGAGATTCAGCGTGTAAAAATGAAAAATATATATATATAATAATTTATTATATCCCCGTGATATAGATGCACGGGCGATATTGTATCGGGATCTGTTATTCTCGACGACGAACCGTTCGAATTTAATATTTATTAGATACTCCGTGACGAAAAGTTGGCGTGCAAAAGGTTATTACGCAAGTTGTGGGCCGTGAAGAAATCGTGTCGCGTTCGACGAGTCGGTTCAAAGCTCAATAAGAATTAATTTTAAAACTTCCTGGATCTCGATTTAAGTTCTCGCAAACTTTCGATCGCCGCCCTGGGACGAGGTTTCGCTTTTCTTGTCTCTGCACTCGATCCATACGCAACCTTTCATTAATTTATTCCACTTTTTTCTCATATTTTTTCTTCCATAACCGCAACGATCGTTAAGTTATGAATAAAAATTTATAAAAACGTGGAAATTTTGTTTTGCAATTTTTTTTATTCGTATAGGAAAATATTTTTGTTTTCTTTTTTTTTCCACGAATGTATCGGAAAAGAATTGAAGCGTAGCAGATATTGTCTCTCTTGATGAAACGATGGAACAAACGTTCTTCTTGTCGCACTCGAAACTCCCATTTTCCATATAAAAAAGTATCTTTGAAATTCAATCGAATACACGTGTATCTGATTGGTTACTTTGCGTAACTAAATATTACTGATACAAACCGCTGCTACTTTGACTGGATTTCTCTAAACAACATCACAGTTTCTAATGGGAACTTTTATTCGTCGAAAACAATTGCAAAACGGAATAAAACGTGCACTCGATCGAATATCAAAGTAATCTCTTTTTGGAAAACGAAGCTTTCGTCGAAATTCTCGATATTCGTGGAAAACGTTTTAAACTTTGTCCTCCTTTCCGTTAAAAACACGATATCGATTCTCTTAAGTTTATAATTTTACATCAGCTGCTTTGAAGATCGATATTCTTCTCTGTCTCTCGATCGAGAAAGGTACGAGGAGAAGAAATCTCGGACTTGGAAAACAGCAGCGCGTCGAACGTTAAATTATTCAGGAATAAGTTTCATAAGGGTAGTAGTCTCTTCTGTAATTTAGTTGAACCGTGTTGAAGCAACGTAATTAAGAAGTTGAGTTTATTCCCAAACGACGCGGCGCACATGTCTTGTCTTCTTTATAACAACCGTAGTGCTCGTCACTTACAAATTTTCCACCTTGTGCTGTTTCGATTTAATGAATTTTAGATTTCAAGATATCACCCACTAAAACCCACTTCCACCGCTTATTAAAACTCCCGAGTTCTCCGTCTTATCCTATATAATCTAAACTTCGCCCTACTGGAAAACGTGCATCGCGAAATTATTATTTTTTTTTTTTTTTTTCACGCTCAGTCGGGGCGAAATTTAGATACAAGATGCAAAGAAGAAAAGGATTTTCTATTTTTAATTAATGATTATGTATTTGACGTATGCTTGAAACGAATCGTGGAAAACAACAAGAATCGCATAAAATGGAAAATGAAAAATGTAAAAAGTAAGGTAATAAATAATTCTCACGAGAGATAAAAATACTTATACGTTCTATCCTATCGTATACGCCCCTATTCGAATCATTTGAAATTTTCAAATGGAAATATGTAAAAAAACTATGTATTTTAAAAATTTGTGAAAATAAAGATTGTTTGGTAATACATCTCAAATTATTTTCTCGATTATCATGATTTTTGCAGTATTATAAATTATATTGCATAAGCAAAAAATTAATCCTGATATCGCAGAGATTAAATGAGAAAAAGAATCGTTGAAAATTGATCAGGCACGGAATTTATTTAAAAATTTAGAAAAATCAATGATAAAATTGGAATTTGCAGTCTTCCTTCATATTTCCTTCATATTCAAAGCAAAGATTAGGTCGAGGTAAGAAAAGATTAAAAAAAAAAAACATAGAAAAGAAGAAATAGAGGAAATTTAAAGATGAATAAAAAAAAGATCGTGAATCGTAAGTTATAAAATAAATATGAAAAAAAGACAATATGACTTGGATGATTCCTAAAGCTGTCTAAAAATTTATTTATTAACTTGGGAAAATTATTTTTCTTGCGTGCATAGAAATTTAAATTTACAAACTCGGCCTTTTTCCTTTTTCAATATATAATTCTCGATATATATATATATATCTTCTTGGAAACAAGCGAATAGAAAAGAACGGGTTCATTGTCGTCTATTATCGGTTAATCGGCCAGGTACTTGTGTTATTCAAACAACGAAAGAGGTAGAAAGAAAAAAATTGTCCGTGAAAGACAATGATGTCATCGTAATTTTCCGGTTAACTATTGACTCATTCGATAGAAAAGATTAATCAGCGTTTCTATGACTGTTTAGAGAAGCCACGTGAAAAATACTATCAGGTCAATGAACTCGAGGCTTTCTACTCGTGTTGCAATCAACACAAATGTGTTCATTAAGCTCATTATATCACGAAGGTGAGAACGAATTTTTTTTCTTTTTTTTTTTTTTTGTCGAAGAGAGATCGATATTTCAAATAAATAATTAATATTTATCTCTTCTATGAATATTAACAAAATTTGAATTTTCACTTTGAAGAAGAAGAAAGAGACGTGAAAAATGAAAATTTTACCTGACGCGAAACCATCTCGAAACATTATGTATCTCGTATATTTTTTAAAGTTTATTTAAGAAAAGTACGCACAATTTTTTGAAAGAGAAATCAGCATTCTATAAATAATATCCGAAATATTTATCTCTGCGCGAATATTAATAAAATTTGAATTTTCACGGGGCATCAAAATATTAATCCAAATATTGACAATTATTGAATTGTTTGTTAACCCTCGAAACATCGTGTATCTACATTTTTTAAATTCCATTTTATTTGCGTATAATAAAAAAAGATACGTAGATATTTTTTTTTTTTTTTTTTGAAAGAGAAATCATTGAAAAATTAATTTTAAAATCATCAATTTTATCGAGACATCACGACGAACACAATATTCGTTAAATCGATTTTTCATTCCTACTATTATCCAGAAAGAACTATAAACAATTTTCTTTTTTTTTTTTTTTTTTGCTCTTTTTTTCCTCACTCGAGCAAACAACTCGCTACTCTAACGCCC
>NW_006263423.1:411846-413778 GCF_000469605.1 Apis dorsata
CCACACGAACAAACAACAGATGATTGACCGCTGCAGAGATTTCCTACAAAGATGTTTCGCAATTACAAGAATAATAAAAAGGAAGGAATAAGCGGAGGGGAAGGGACAGATGAGATAATAAACAACGATAATCCTCGCAAGAAGAATGGAGAGAACAATAAGGGGGAAAACAGTTTTAGACTCTGTTAGAAACGTGATTAAACTTCGCACGAGTAAACAGATCTAATACTTCGCACGAGTGATTAGATATAACCGGTTTGGTATCGTGTTTATTTTATTCGAGGTTAAAACATTATTTATGTGGTGATGATGCACCAACACGATATTCGCGCCATTGCGAATATTTATTGGCCAAAAAAAAAAAAAAAAAAGGAAAAAAGAACTTTATTATGCGTTCTTATTCTCCAAACGCGAATAATTAAAAAAAAAAAAAGAAAGAAAGAAAAAAAAACGGAGGGTAGAATCACGAAGCGAAAGATAAATGCAGCATCGAACAATCGTATCGCTTGTTACCGCTCCGTATTTTTAGAACAAGGAACTGGTGCGACTTCGATTCGAAGACAAAGTGTAACTGTTACTTGCGTGTACAAAAATACAGATATATTTTTATAATCGATAGAACGAGATCTTGTATCTCGTCTACCTTCTTCATAAACCGTTTTGATTTGCCGCAAGATTGAACCGATCGATGTGCAATTTACGTGCGAGCTTTAAAGTGTTTTCCGTCTGAATAAATGTTGGAGATTTAAAAAAAAAAAAAAAAAAAATCATTGCGCAGTCGATGATTATAATAATAATAATAATAATAAGATACGATTCGCGGAGATAGAAACGTAATTAATTCTACGTAGAGCGAGTGCTGCATGTGTAAATGGCACATCAAAAGAAATTGCAGAGAAATTGTTTATAAAATATAGATAATAGAGAAACGAGAGATAGATGATTGAATTCGTTTTTCGAATTTTTCTTTCTTTCTTTCTTTCTTTCTTTCTTTCTTTTTTTTTTCCTCGCCCAAGATTTAATTTAAATAAAATTATTGCGCAGTTATATATGTTAACAATAAGATATGATTCATGGAGTAGTACGTAGTAGATACACGCCAGCTTCTACGAAAGCTGAGTGTTCGTGTAAATGACACATGAAAGAAATTGTAGAACATTGTTTATAAATACGATAAGAGTTATAAATCTATCGTATACTTGCGTCAATTGCATGTGCAATTTTCTAAGCTGATTTGCTAGGAGAAAGAATATCGAGAAAAATAGATATTCCGTATCATTTTCTTTGGACGCAAGGAATCGTTCGCTTACATCGCTTGCAACGATTAGAAAGTTAATTTTAAAAAAAAAAGGAAATTCGAATTACGAAGAGGAGGACGAAAAATCGTTCCATCGTACGATACTTGTTGCGAGTTAATTCTCTCGGATTTTGGCTAGTGCTTGCAAAATAAATTTGACAAATTTTCGAATGGATGAGACGCAAGGAAAAATAAGCTAAATCGAGGAGAATAGATTTTGTACAAAAAGAGAAATTTAAAAAAAAAAATGTATAAAACAATGGATCACACGATTCATCTTATTTCGATCACACTTGCTCCAAATCAATGGCAATAAATTTCAAATTACTGCACAAAAAACTCACGTCAAATGTCAATGAAATTTATATATTTTCATTTACATACATTCACTTTAAGTCATAACCATTAAAATTATCAAATTATTCTCGTATATACGTTTCATAACCATATCGCAAGATCATGTTAAATCAAAGAAACCACTATATGCTAATACTAATAAGAAACCATTATATACTTATAATACTGCCGATATATTAATCGGTAAAAATAGAAAAATCTAGAACAGTATCCGTTCACTTTAAATATCACATATTCCTTTCACAAAGGGGGGAAAAAAAAAAAAAAAAAAAAAAAAA
>NW_006263423.1:413991-423757 GCF_000469605.1 Apis dorsata
ACTTAACTGCTACCCATATCACGAAATTAATAAAAAGAAAAAAAGGAAAGAAAGGAGAGAGAGAGAGAGAAAAAAAAAGAAAAAGAAAAAAGAAAAAAGTCTAAGGATCCCTCTTCTCCAAACCGATCCAAAATCCGTGATCAGGAGTTAACGAGAAATTCGTCTTGCTGAACTCGATCGACGCTCTCGTCTTCTCCGTCCGTTTGATACGGAATTTGCGCAGCATGTAAGCGATCAGAATCTTCGTTTCCATCAACGCGAAACGATTGCCGATACATTTCCGGGGTCCGAGGCCGAACGGCATATACGTATACGGGACGATGTTGCGCTTGTTCGCGTCGTTGAAACGTTCCGGATCGAATTTCTCCGGCTCGGGGAAATACTTTGGATCGTGATGCAGGCCGTAAACAGGGAACCAAACGATATTGTCCGGATGCACGATTAAATGATCGTAACCTTGCTCAGCCGGGGGCAATTCGAACTTCTCCACGCACAGCCTGTCTATGAAAACTATCGGTGGATATTTTCGCAATGTCTCAGACGTGACCATATCCATGTACTCCATTTTCAACAGTGCCTCGTACGTGATCATCCCGTTCCCCCCGTCCATGAAACGATCCACCTCTTCCCTCAATCTCTCCTGAACGGGCGGGTTAAGCGCCAGCTCGTGGGCAACGTAGCACATTAGAGTGGAGGACGTGTCGAAACCGGCGAGGAAAAAGATGAACGCCTGGGCCGTGATGTCATCGATGGTCATCCGATTATTCGTGGCTGCGGGCCGCCTATCCTTGTCCCTAGCCTGCATCAAAAGGTGAATCATGTCCGGCCGGACTATCCTCCTCTCGTCCCTCGCTCTCACGGTCTCGCGTACCACTCTGTGGAAGAAGGTGGCGGTGTCCCGTGAAAGGAACGACAATCCCGCCATCCTCGTCAAACGTGGATTCATACGGAACAGCATGAACTTGAACAATCGAAATATACCGCCGAAATTGGTCGCGTCCGCTCCTTTCACGTAAAACTCGTTCTCCCGATTCTCCATCGAGTTGACGCTTATACCGAAAGCTACGGTCGCTATCACGTCGTTGGTGTACCTCGTGAACGCGTCCTTCGCCTCTATCGAGCTCGAGAACTCGGGATGATCGTAAAGATAACGGACGAACTCCTCGGAACAATTGGACACGAGCTCGAACATGAATCTCATCTTGCTGGCCGTGAACGAGGGGCTCAGTGTGTTCCTCATCTCCCTCCATCGGTCACCCTTCAATGAGAACACGTTCTTCCCGAATATAGGGTCTATCTTCTCGTTGATGAAACTGTGATGATCGGGGAAATGGTCGAAATTCTTCACGGCTATCTCTTTGATCAGGTCCGGGTCGCGAACCACAACAACTGGCGTGAAACAGTCCATCATGCCGAGGTACCTGGAGCTCGGTCGATGTTTGTAAACGAGCGAACAGAAATTGGGAAGGGACATGCGGCGCGTGAATATCCTCCACGATGAGCCGAGGACGGGCACGGCCCCTACATGGGGAACCCGCCTCTTTCTCCAATAATTGTACTGATGGTGCAATAAAATGACGAATTTGGCGAGGACGATCGCCGTGAGGCCGATGGCCAACAACTTGAACGAAAAAAGGAACGTCGGTGACTCCATCGGCCACCAAGGATGGTTCACGAGCGTACTCTGTCTCTAGTGACTAGGAGGAATGTTATAAATATGGACGAATACATATACGGATTTATCGTTGCACGAGGGACAGAGGATGGAGAGGGGGGGTAGAATGCCTGTGTTACGTCAACCACGTGAACAAACTGCGTTCTTCCTCGTCTCGATATTCTGAAAATATCGTTTTGTAGCAATTGTCGATTCTGATCCGCGCGGGTGAGAATAATACAACAAAAAAAAAAGAAAGAAAGAAAGAAAAAAAGAAAGGAGAGAAGAGAAAAAAGAGGGATAAAAAGCGGGAATTAAAGAGGAATTAAATCGGCAACTGCACAATACCGTTTCGAAATTCTCCTGTTGTTACGCGTTTGATTTTTCGTACGGCGAGTTTTTTCCTCGTAAACCGCAATTCGAAATAACGAAAGATTCCCCACCATCACTAGATATTATAGATAAATTCTTGCTAATTTTGTTCCCCCCTTTTTTTTTTGTAAAATTAGAAATATCTATACGTGTAAAATATATACGTGTCGGATAATGGAAAATATTTGAAATTTTATTCGAAAATATTTATCTTTTCGGCAGAATATTACCTGAAGAAAGTGAAATCGACATTCAAAGTTTTGGAAAATGACTTTTCCAGTTATTTAAAAAAATACTCTTTAACGATAATTAAAAATAAAGCAAAATAAATTATTGCACACTATTGTAAAAAAACAAATTTTCAAGAAAAATCGTATTCAAGAAATGAAAAAATATACTTTGAAAAAATTGATTTCACTTTCTCAAAAAGATTTCCCATCTTAATAGAAAAAACTATATACTTCCTATATATACGATCAATTATACTTTACATATACACTATATATTATTCACACTAAACTTTCATTAAAATCAAAAATCTTTGGTCTATATAAATCTCCTTGCAAAATAATGTACGAAATTTTTTTTTTCTAATCAAAGTATCTAAAGTCTCTCCTTTCACCCAATCTAATCCAGATTCCTCCTTCAAGAGTACAAGATTATTTCTCTAAAAAACGATAAGTTTCTGGCGTCTTCTCGTTAAGTCTGATCGAAAATCGACGCAAAACCATCAAAATCTTGATTTCCAACGATACGTGTAAGGGACGATGTTACCCTTGTTCTCTTCGTAAAATCCAAGCTCATCAACTCGAGAAAATATTTAGGATCATGATCCAATATAAAAGGGAAAAACGATATCGCCGGGATATAAAGTTGCATCATCGTATCCAGCCTCTGGTGCAAATTTTCGCGTGCAAACTCGATCGACGAAAATCAAACCGGGGTACTTTCTAAGGGTTCATCACCATCCCCATATACTCCATCCTCGACAGAGGATTCCTAAGAAATTTCATCGATCTATCTCTTTCTGTAATCTTTCCTGAACATCCAAATGCAGGATCGGCTCGTATAAAACGAAACGCATGAAATTAGAAGGCGAAAGCCATCCGTATAGAAACCAATCGTTCGAGAAACGATATCGTCCATAGTCATTTTATCGATGGTAGACTTCTCTTTATTTCTAGCAATAAATGCAGTATATCCGGTCTAACGATGCCTCGTTCCTCGCGTTTCCTTTAAATTCCCAGATACAACACGACGAAGAAAGTCGATGACGTCGTGATTTTACGAATCACTCTGATTCCTAATACCTTTCATTAATCGTGGACACAAAGTCGCATAAAAATTTAATCGTAATATTCATAAGATTGGCAAAAATATTTCTTTCTCTCGTGAAGAGCTCGTTGTCTCTGTCTTCCATCGAATTCAAAAGGCGATAGACGAGATCACGTCGTTGTTGAACCCTTTCTTTCGTGTCCATCGAGGAGTATATATTCGGAATGCAAATAATCCACAAACTGTCGCGAGCAATTTCGAACGTCGATCTCATTTTGCTGATTGTAAAGGAGAGAGAGAATGTTCCTCATCTTCTTCGCCTCTCAGAAAAAAAATATGTTCCTCGTCGAAGATCTATGATCGGTGAAACGATCGAAGCTATCTCCAAGATTAATTGACGGATTCACGGCAAAGTGAAATCCATCGTTCCAACGATATCTCGCGCGTTTGGATGATAATTATACTTCTGTGGACAGAAACGGCAGAACTGGACCAACTAATATTCTTTCAGGATGAAGAATTTCCAAAATGGGCCAAGTCTGAATCGGAACGAGTCTGATGCGAGCCACGTTATTGTTCTTCCAATACGTCTGTTGCCTGGGAAGAACTTCGATAAAATCACGGTGATCAAAGCGATCACCGTTAATGTAAACACTGACGAGGTCGATAGAATCTCCATCGCACTCTCAACCGCAAATGACTATCGTGCGTGAGCTACAAGGTTATAAATATGAGCCGAGCAATGTGTACAGAGTTTATCGTTGCGGTAGAGGGAATGGTGTCATTATCACGTTGCTCCTCTTCTCTTCTCGTGATACGCTATTGGGTATGCACGAGCAATTTTAAGAAACTCGATGCCCCGATCAAAAAATGGGACAAGCGTACAATGAACTCTTTCCACGGACGATTTTTTTCTTTTCTTTTCTTTTCTTCTTTTCTTTTTTTTTTTTTTTTTTTTTTTTTTTTTCTTTGGCCGAACATCGATTCAATTTCGTTTTATTAATGCGACGGGATCGTGTCCCGAATATTTCGATGTTTCTATAAGGATTTCGAGTGAAAGTGCATCGAGTGATGCAAATATCAATTTGCATGATAATTTCGTAATAATTTTTCAATTTTTTTTTAATTAAAAGGAAAAATTATTATCAATCAAAAGTATAGATGCGAGAGTATATTTGCTTGTAACGGGAAATAATTTCGACGAAGAAAAAATTTTATTGATTAAAGATTACGATGATTTAAAAATGTATTATCATTGCAATTATTTATAGTAGAATATTATGACACGTGATAAGATTTCTAAAAGATAACAATATCTTTTAGATCGATTTTTGGTGTAATAATTGTTGATGAAACGTTGTAAGATTTAATAATTTATACCTATTTATTGCAATAACAATGTATATGATTAAATATATAATTAATTCATCTTTTTTATCAAGATATTGTACGAATAATTTATAAACATCCTCCTCCTATTATATCCTCCCCCTTTCGATTTTTAGTTTCAAAAAATTGAAATTAAAATTAGAATTTAGATTAAACTTTACCAGAAATACAACTTATCTTTATCGAATTATCCTTCGCCATCAAGCGTACCTCGATGTTATAAATAACGTAATAAAAGAAGGTAAGTTTAATTGTTTCTCTTCTCAAAAGTGATCCAAAAGCCATCTTTCGGCATCAATGTGAAATCAGCCTTCTTATACACAATGGGATGCTTGGTTTTCTCGCCAGGCTTTATAACGAACTTTCGCAATAGATGAACGATCAAAAGTTTGGTTTCCATCAACGCGAAACGATTGCCAATGCACTTTCTGGGGCCAACCCCGAAAGGTATGTACGCGTAAGGATCGACGCCATTCTTATTCTCACGATTGAATCGTTCGGGATCGAACCTGTCCGGATCGGGGAAATGCGCGGGATCACGATGGATCGCGAAAACGGGGAACCAAATATTTTCACCGGGATGTATCGTAACACCTTCGTAGCCTGGACCAGCTGGAGGCAAATGGAACTCCTTGGCGCATTGTCTGTCGATTAACAACGTCGGTGGATGCATCCTAAGGGTCTCTGATATCACCATCTCCATGTATTCCATTCCCAACGTGTCCTCGTAAGAGATTTCCATCCCATCGTCCAACAGGCGGTCCACTTCCTCGCGCAGCCTCCGTTGAACGTCCTGGTGCAGGGCAAGCTCGTAGACCACGTAACACATCAGGGTGGAAGTTGTGTCGAAACCGGCCAGGAAGAAGATGAACGCCTGCGCCACGATGTCATCGATGGTCATCTCGTGGGTGGATTTCTTCTTGGAATCGGTCGCCCGCATCAGGAGGTGTATCATGTCCGGTCTGACGATGCCGCGTCTCTTCCTAGCGGTCACCGTTTCAGAGATCACTCTCCAGAAGAATTTGGACGTGGCGCGGGACAGGAACGTGAGGCCTGCCATCCTCGTTAGACGCGGGTTCAAACGGAACAGCATGAATTTTATGAAACGAAACGTGCCGGAGAACGTGGATACATCGATACCCCTCTTGTAGAACTCGTTGTCCGGATCCTCGACCGAGTTGACGGTTATGCCGAAGGCAACCGTGGCGATCACGTCGTTCGAGTATCTGGTGAACACGTTCTTCGCCTCGATCTCGGAGGAAAATTCCAAACGATCGTGCAAACACGAGACAAAATCGCGGGAACACTTGGACACGAGATCGAACATGAATCTCATCTTGTTGGCCGTGAACGAGGGGCTGAGTGTGTTCCTCATCTCCCTCCATCGGTCACCCTTCAATGAGAACACGTTCTTCCCGAATACAGGATCCATCTCCTCGGTGACGAAGCTTCGATGATCCGGGAAATTGTCGAAATTCTTCACGGCTATCTCTTTGATCAGTTTTGGATCGCGCACGATCACGGTCGGCGTGGCGAAATCCATCACTCCGACGTATCTCGCATCCGGGTGATAATTGTAAATATATTTACAGTAATTGGGGAAACTGACGAGGCGAAAGAACACTCTCCAAGCGGTTCCAAATAAAGGACTTGACCGTACGTACGGAACTTTGTTCCTCTTCCAATAAGTGAACTGTGTGTACAGTATTGAAGTAAGCTTGGCCAAGATGATGAAGATCAAAGTAGTAAAGAGTAACTCGAAAGCAGTCAAATGTGACATTGTTACGAAGACACGTTAGAAACTGACTGTTCAAAGAATGTCGTGAATGGTAACAAATTCTCCTATATAATGGAAATGGACAAGGAGGGAGAGCAAAAATTTTGCAGGAGAACTATTCCGGATAAGAGGGTGTTGACCTCAGATTTTCAGATAACGTGCATTATAAGATTTCCTTTTACAGATAAATGATTTTTAGAAACAATATCAGCTTGAATTTTATAAAGGCTACAGATACGGAAATCAATTAATTCTGTCATGTGGAATTATCAGATATAGAGGGCATTTGCCTCTTTTCGTATCACAGATCGAATCGAAGATTAATCGTTGAAAGAAAAATAATATGTAACTTTAAACAAAGTTTCTTTAATTTGTAATTAATTATTTGATTCTTAAATATCGTATAAACGATTCAGTGATATAAATCGAAAATAATGCAATTCAATATTTTTTTTTATAATTGTATGCATACATTTTATAAAAATTATATATTATGTAATTTTATAAAAAAAAAATTATATTTATATTATTGATAGATGAATTATAATAATTTTGTTACAAATAAATAGTCTGAAATAGTTTAAAATTTAAAAATATTCAAATTCAAAATTTTCTTGTGAAAATCTGAATATGAATAAAATTTATATATAAATTTTTATAATTCTATCAAAATTTGTAAATATATATTGTAAATATATATATAACCATTTATAATAAAAAAACGACATTATAAAAACAAGCACAATCAGTGATTTTTATATAGTACGATTATAAATACAATCACTTACCAATGAAGACAAAAATCTGGTGGTGCGAGTACCGTAGTAACATTGAAATGGAGATAGTCTGAAATAATTAAATACATATTATTAGAAAATATAAAAAATCAATTAAATAAAAAATTATATCATTGTATATTATATTTTTCAATGTCACATATATTTATATATGTAATATCTGAATATTTAGAATAATAATATCTAAATAATTTAGATAAGAAGAAAAAAAATGTCATATTACATAATTACATTTTCTTTAATTTCTACAATTTAAATGTTTACATAAATATATTTTTTATTCGAAATAATAATAATAATAATAATATATTATCAATTAATTATAATAATAGTAATTATGATTATGTAATGAACATAATTTCAATAAATTTCTTTTTTTTATGTGAAATATCGATTAATATGTATCAAAGCGATAATATTTATTATTTCGTAAAAGAAAATTGCAATAAAGATAGGACACGAAGCAAATTGCAAATCGACAATCGCACTCGGTTACCAGGTTGAGAACGAATAGTGCAATTGAATTGCGAATGGTTCAGATTGAACTAGCACCTGACACCCCCGAGATAATTCACTATTTACTATGAGCAACCTTGATAACAGAAACATTTAATCGTACTTTGCAGATGCGTCAACAATGTTATTTATAAGAAAGGCGATAAAAAAAAAAGAGAATCTCGAATTTCTGAAAAAAAATTGATTTCACGTAAAATCGTTTTATAAATTTAATATATTTTAATCTTCTATTTTAAAAAGGAAAACAAATTAATTATTATTTTATAAAATTATTAATATTATATTATACATTTCTTTTTAATATTTTAATATTTCTCGAAATATAATATTTCAATCACTTTTAGAATTGTATACTAATTTCGATACAAATTATTTAAATAGGAAACATGAAACACGAAAAGACAGTTCAACGTTGAAAAAGATAACCATACTTTTTGATGCTTAAAAATTTTGTTTATTTTAATAAATTTCTTAATAAAAATGATTCATAATTTTATTAAATTTTCTTTAATTTTAAAATAGATCAAATTGTTAAAATAATCTAATATTAATCAATATAATATAAATAATATGATAATGATATCAAAAAAATTTTAAATAAATATACATACATATATGCATTTTTAGGACATCTTGTATGCGTCATATTGAGATGAATATGATGCACTTTAAAAATATTATTTAAGAAACAATTCATTATAAATTCACTATATATTTTATTCACAACACTGTTGGTTTAAGCAAAATAAAGCTTGAATTCATAAATAACAATTTGTAATAATTAACTGAATTTATTAACACTAATTTTAAAATTGCAATTATATGTCAGTACTACCAAAGTATATGACTACTAAAGTCAAAAGTCAAATTTATATCGTTATAATTATTATAATAAAAATATTTAATTAAACACTTGTATTATTATATAATATTAAAAATTCTGATATCAAATAAAATATTTGATTTCTTAGTTAAATTATTGATCATGCATTTTAGCATTTTCATATGTACTCTTTATTAGATTCGCAATTGTATAATACAGTACAATAGTATATTTAGCTTTTACATTTTTGTATTATATTATAAAAATTTATTCAATTTACTTCTGAATTATTCGAATTGTATTTATTTTTTATTGTTATTTTTATGAAAATAAAAATAAATTTAATTATTTCCAAATATTCTGATCTTTTTTTCAATATATTATATTTTTATCAAATTGTTTTTAAAAAGATAACCTTATTGTGATATTGAAAACAATAAAAATATATAATAAAAAAATTTAGATGAATTTAATAAGGAACTAATAATAGTTTTCTATTAAAACAAGAAAAAAAAAGCACAATAAAATAAAGGAAAACAAAAAAAGAAAATATTTTCAAGTAAATCGTATTATAGTATAAGATATCCATAGAATGTCATGTGCATATGACAGAGGAAATATGGGATAATATATAGATGTGCGACAGTTCTGTACACGTGACTCTATTGTGGCTTGACCAAAGGTAATTCCAAATAGTATCCCAAGCACTGAAGTAACATTCACGTGTTATGGCACGAGATTCATTTCTCATTTCAAACATTTTTAATACTTCATATGAACTATTAAAATTTTATAACATAATTTTATAATTTTATTAAAAAAAAATAATAGTTTCAATATTTCGTTCAACATAGAAAAAATTAATTTTCAAATAAATTGTTGTTTTAATTAAATCATAATTATATATAACTAAGAAGTACTATACAGAAAAAAAAAGAAAAAGAATCAAATCATAATCATAAAATATCATAATTTTATAATTTTAACAATATTAGATTAATCATAATTCCTAATGCCTTTTTTAAAAATCTATATAATTTAAAATCATTACAAAAATATTACAAAAAAAATATTATATATTAAATATTATAAAGTAATATTTCTTCAGTCATTAATATAACAATACTAAGATTAATTATGAAATAAAAAAAAAAACAATTGAA
>NW_006263423.1:424022-432125 GCF_000469605.1 Apis dorsata
TAATATTCATTTATATAAATACAAAAATTACTTTAATGAATAATAAATAAATATTTTTCCGTTTCATATTTGAATTTTTCTTCTACTAAAATTATTCATGCATAAAATAATTGGCTTTTCACTATATCTAGATATGAACTAGATGTAGACTTCCCCACAATGCATTGCATTTGAATCGCGGTTAGTAGTATGCAATATTACTCATTTGTTCGCTCGGCGTAAACCCATTAAACACGAGTGGAGCTATTCGTTGGTCCGTATATGATCCAATCACTTCCTAACACCCAGGGAATATCCCAAAATTTCACAATCCATCAGACATGCGTACTGTTTATATTGAAATGCAACTACCAATGAAACATTGACGCAAATCACTTATTCAATTACAAAGTATAAGTTACGTTACCTTTTAACGAAAACTGTTTTAAATAGCATTTAAAAAAAATTGATTATAAATTTTATCATTTTAAACTTACAATTATAGATTTCAAAATTAATATTTTTAACATTTATCAATTAAACAATTATTTATAATAGTAATAATCATTACTGATTTAAATCCAAAATTTCTAACAATTATTATCTTTTATTAGTTGTAATAAAACATGCATTTGAGAATAATTTGATACAAAATGACCAACTTGGGATTTCTATAACGAATATGAGACATCTAATAAAGTTGATTTATATCCAACTATTCAATTCCAAAGGGATCACAAAATGTGAAGGTACAAGAGATTGGACAGTTATACGTGAGTTATCTCAGTGCATGGTTACTTTGAATTGATTGCCATATCCTTTTACATATTATATGAATATATATGATAGCAATCACTTAACAGAAAGAATATATATGAATTGAAAACATATAATATATGAAACTAAATCTAATTTATATCATTCTAGAACTATAATTATTATTATAATGTGATATTATGATATACAATATAATGATATACAATAATTCAATAATATAAGTAATATAATTTTTCATAACATAAATAATAGAAAGAAAAATTTAATTTAAAAAAATTATTCAATTTCTAAATTATTAAGTTATACATCTTAGTATTTAAATAAATAAAAAATTAATAATTACTTTGTTTCATAAAATATTTAATATTCAATTCTAATAAAAAAAAAAAAATTTTGTCATTTATAGTTCTAAAATATTATTGATAACTGAAATCCATACATAAATTGTATTAAACTATTGCTTATTAAAATATATATACTTACAAAAACTAACATGATAAAAAATGCAGCAAGATATGTAGTTCTAGCCATCCACATGTTTACAAATCGATAATGTTCTCCTGTTACCACGTTTCTATAAAATAAAATAAATTTATTATATATAAGAGCAAATAATGTGAACAATAGATAAATAGATTTATTTACCGTAAAAAGCCTTGATTATCTTCATGCTCTGCCAATGTTTTAATGCTTGCCATTAATAAATCATCATATCCTAAAAGTTCATCGAGTATTAATCTTGAAAAATCATCGCCAAAACATTTATCGTTAACAGGATCTAAGGTAACGATTTTTACAGGAATATTTAATCTTTGCCGTGCTACAGGCGATAATCTCAAGAAACCATATTCTAATGAATATTCTACAATATAACCATCACCTGAAAAAAATTATTTAAAAGATAGTTATATAATAGTTATTATGCTTATTATTATTATTTTTAAATTCTTTAGAAGATACAGTATAGCTTATACCTGCCCTAACTTCAGAATTTGAATCCTTTAAAGGTCGAATAACATCTTCTTTATTAGATTTATTATCTTGTCCTATAGTACTATTCTGTGTATTTGTTAGGGATAATTTTTTATCTGATATCTGAAATATATTTTCAATGTAATTTAATATAATATATTCCATACAATATAATCAATATTACATTTATATATAAATAAAAATATATATAATATAAAAATAATATAAATAATATGCAATAATAATAATATAAAATAATATAAATATGTTTTAATTATTTATATTTACTTCTTTATTATCTACATTCATTTCATTCCAAAGTTTAGTAGGTAAAGAAGGACTTGTTGTTGTATTAGTAATACTTAAATTTGGATCTTGTGTTTCACCAGAAATAGTGGCACTTCGAATAACTATTTCTTTTTCAGACAATGTTAAACTGTCATGATTTTCTTCATTCAATGCATTAGTAGTATCACGTTCTTCATCAACAGCTGATGGTTCGATATTGATAAATCTAATATAAAATATGTAGAAATATTTAATGCTGAAAAGAAATGTTAAAATTTATTATAAATTATATCTTCCCTTACCCATCTCTAGTTAATATTCCTAAAGCACTAGTTAAATCATCAACTTTTTCTTGTCGTAACTTTTCCTCCTTTGCATAACTCTTTTCTATACTATAATCTTCTCCTCCATTTTTAAGTATCTCAACTCTTAATATACCATCACGCGGCCAATCATCTCTTATATGTTCTAAACAATTAGTTGGTGCTCGTGAAAATACTATATGAATATAAGCCAAAACAAAAAATGCTGCTATAGCCTAAAATATACAATATTAAATTAATTTATATATAATATTCCAATTATTTTTAAAATATAATTACCTTCAATAAAACTATAAATTCTATAAATCTTCTGACAGGTCGTGGAAATGTTCTTGCATAAGTTAATGCAGCCTTAATAAATATTGCATGAAACAACCTATCCCTTACATTAACTAGTGGATTTTGGTTATTATTATTTCTAGCAGTATTCATATTGTTATTATTTAAGGCTGATCGAGTTGAACTACTTGTATTATGATTATTATGTACAGTTGCACTGTTCTGATTATTCGTTATTGGTATTGTAGCACCATCCACTTGTGGCATTTTAAATATTATATAATATTTGTTTTTAAGATGATGTAACAGCTAATAGTTTCTACTCATACAACTTCCATGTATGAAATTTTTTAAAAAATATTTATACATGTTGTATATATACATTTCCAAATCAAAATGAATGAAATATTCTATAAGATTTGAAGTAAATATCCTGAAAAAAATTAGATTATCATATATTATTATATATTCTTATATTTTTATCATTACATGTTTATCTTTTCTATATATTTTATAAATATAATAAATTTTAAATTAAAATATCTAAACATAATTAGAATAAATAGATACATAATATTAAAAACTTGTTTTATTTCTATAGTTAAAATTGTACTTAAAACAGAAATTTATAATATACATTAGAAACTTTTTTTATTATTATTATGTATTTCATAAATATAATTACTATTTTTATATTTATTATAAGAAAATTATATTAAAATATAATTTGAATTTGTATATTATAAATTTTGCATATTAAATTCATTATTAATAATTTCAACTACAATTAATGCAGAACATAACCTATAGCATTGCATGTATCATAACCTATTTAACAATTACATCATATATTATACACAAATAAATAATAATACTTACAAATAATTAATATAATTTATACACAGAGTGTATTTGTTTTCATTTTTATCTTAAATTATAATTAAGCTTTTTTTAATTAAAAAAATAAATAAACGTATCAATTATATATTTTGTTATGTAATTAAATAACTCAAAAAAAAACAGCAAATATATATTGTAAGTGAATTTAAATAATATTACTAAATGTATTTTTTATAAATAAATATTTTTTTAAATTAATTATTATTCACCGGACGTGACATTTCACAGCTGGTATACGAATTTGTAAGTTTTTGAGATATAAGTCAACTATATCGTACCTTTTTTTAATATTGAATATCGTACTATAACGTTATATTTCTAATGTTTTATCGGTCCTCTGCGTGTCACTACAGATAATAATAGATTTATAAGAATACAGCTTGCAAGTATTAACAACTTGATTCTCGTGAAATTGTCACTTCATCATCATATGTTTTGATATTCGACAACTTGTATATAGTAGTCCTCAAATATTACAGTATGACCAACATAAATTTTAAAAAATCACTAGTTTTTAGTATCATCTAACTTTTATTGGAACTTTGTTAATCAAACAGTAAAACAATTTAAACAATAACATAAAATTTGTTGATATTTTGAATTTAAATAAAATATTTAAATGATAAGAATTATTTTGTGAAAGTAATTTTCAGGATTATAATTATAATTTGAGAATTAATTTTATAAAAAAGTATGAAATTAATATAATAACAATATTAAAAATATAATACATTATTCAATAATTTGATTAAGAAACATATTATAACATAAATATGAATTCTCCAAGATCACCACAAACTCCTCTTAGTTTTGAATTGAAGAAAATTATAAATGATAGAAATATTTTAAGTATGCGTAGTCGTATGAAAGGTGCATATAATTAATAATTTAATAAATTAAATTAAAATTTAAGATATTTATACAGATAATATACAATTAATATTTTATTTTTTATCAAATTATATAATATAAAATTTTCAGTTCTCAACAGTTTAAATGAAAATAATCAAAAACAGTTTGAAGAAAAAGAAAAAAATTTAAGATTCCAAGCTATTCAAGAAATTTTAACGACAGAAGTTACATATTTACGGCAATTAGAAATCTTAATGGAGGTATTTTCTATGGATATTTAATAATATATTTTTCAAAATTCAAAATATGTTATTCAAATATTAAAAATTATGTACTATTTAAAAGTATTATAATATAAATGATGAAAATGAAACATACGAATATATATATTTTTTTCAGTATTTTATACAACCTATGTTTGAAAAAAAATTATTAAATCATAATTTACTTTCAACATTATCTGAAAATATAAAAACATTATATAATGTTAGTGGAGAATTAATACAAGAACTAAAAGAAGATCCACAAAATATTGCAGATGCATTTCACAAACTTGCTCCATTTTTTAAGTTATATTCTATTTATGCTTATGATTATGAACAAATTTTATTATTATTACAGGTATATATTATTATATCATTAATTTATTAGTTAAAAATTATTTCCATGCAAATAAATTTTTTTTAGAATAAACAAGAAAATGATATTGAGTTTAAGAATTTTATTAGTAAACAAGAAACGAGACCAGAAGTTGGCAGAAAATTACCTTCATTATTAATTACACCAATACAAAGAGTACCTAGATATAAATTACTCTTGAAAGAAGTCTTGCAACATACATCTAATAAACATAAAGAATATAATCTTTTACAAGGTAATTTTAAAATAATTATAAAATACTTATAAAATATTTTTTAATTTATTATATATATAATATATATAATAATATTATTTCAATATTAATTAGAATAGATATCAATAGATATAATAAATTGATTGTTTTCATAGTATGTTTAGTAGAAGTTGAAAAAGCTGCAAGACATATAAATACCTTCATTGAACAATATGAAGAATCACAAAAATTACTAAAACTTCAAAAATGTATTATGAACCCAATTAATTTGGTAAAACCTGGTAGAAAATTGATTAAACAAGGATCATTAATGAGAGTTTCAAGACGTGGAAGTTCTGTATATAAAAGATATTTTGTTCTTTTGAATGACATTTTATTATATTGTAAAGGTGATCCAGAAAATTCTTTGACCGTATGTTGTGTTTTACCATTAAATAAATGTAAAATTGAATCAGTTTTGAGTGGTGGATTATTTCGTGTCATTTGTTTAAATGAGACACTCTTATTGTATTCTGAGAAAGATGATAGTAATTTATGGATAGAAGCAATACAAAATTCCATAAAAAAGGTATTATTAAGAAATAAAAATTTCTTTTATTTAAATATTTATTAAATTTAAAAGCTAATCTATTTTTTTTTATCTTTTTTTTTATTTTAGTATGCAGAATGTAGACAAACATTAAGAAAAGATAGCAGTTCAAGAAAACCATTAAGGCATAACAACCTTAATTTATTTCCATCTGAAAATATACCTATAATTGCTGGTAAAAGAAAAAGATCAAACAAAGAAACTGAGGTGCATATATAATTTTTTATTAATTAAAAAATTTATTATTTTTATTCTAATAAATTTTAAAATATATATTTATAGATTAACTTGGATGCTTCACAAATTATGTATTTGAAAAAGGACAATGAAGCAGATCCAGATATACAATCAAATAATAGTTGTTTGGTATTCTTAAAAAAATTTAAAAAAATTAAAAATGATAATGATTCTAAATGTATTTCATCTTATAAAGAAAATATTAATTATGTAAGTTTCATGTTCTTAATTATAATTATTAATATTTTTATATTATAATTATAAAAAATGTAAATTAAGAAATAATTAATTCAATTTATTTGCAGAAAATTACAGATAAAAATATACATTTTAAAGAACATAGTATATCATGTTTATCTTCTATTCATGCAAATTATAAACAAGAATCATCAACTCTTAAATCTATTAGTGAATTCTTTATATCTATTGGTTCATCTATAAAAGAATTCTTTAAGTTTAATTCTCTAAGATGATATGATATTGATAATAAAATTAATGAAATTATGAGGTAATCATTTAAAATCCAGATATTTTTCCTTAATTTCCTAAGTTATTCAAACTGAGATATTATAAATATAAATATAATTTAATTTATACAAATTATCCTATATATATTTAAAAACTAAAATTTCATTTTCAAACTATATACATGTATATCTACATGTAAAATCTAAAATTGTGTATCATTCAAAATAATTTAATTTACTAGATAGAATTTTATTATTTTATCTTCGTTTTATCTTTGTTTTATCTTCGTATTCTTGTTTTAAATTTATAATTTTGTATACTATTACGTGCGACATTTTAAATAAATACTTATATATATTGTTACATATTGTTATATTTAAATTTACTATATGTAAATATGTATTTATATTTAAATTTCTCTAACATTAGCAAATATAAGAAAATAAATAAACTAGATATACAAAAATAAAGTAAATTATCTTAAGTCATAAAAATTATCAAACAAAACACAAATATAGATAAAATAATATTTGTTATTATTGATTATTGTATAAAAATATATAATAATATTTTATTATTGACAGATATTACATTGAATTATTACATTGAATTAGAATAAAAATCCCCAGATAAAACTAAACGAAGACATAATACCGATACCTACAAATGATAAGAGAGTTGAATTTTTTTATCATATAATTAATAAAATATCATTTCTGATTGAGGTAAGATAAAACTTTATGTGTGTAATATAAGATAAGAAAGATAATAAGAATTTATAAAAACGACAAATAATGAATAATACAAAACAAGTGTTATTCATTTTATATTAAACTATTAAAAGTAAAAAAACAGTTATATTTTTTATATATTATATTTTATTTTATATTTATAATTATGATATTAAATTTTTTGATTTTACGATTTAAAATTTTTTTAATTTTATTTATTAAACTATATTTAAAATTCAAATGAGTTTTATAAATATAGGTTATGTTTATATTATTTAATAAATGAATTCCATATAATTGTGTATGGATTAATGTATTAAATAATGGATCAATGTATTAAATAAATTATTTTTTCAAAGTCAAATATAATTTTATAACTTGAAAATAATTAAGGAATATATATTTAATAAAAATAAAATTTAACGAAATTTATTTCTTATTTTAACAAAAATATGTGTACATATTTATATATGCTATTATACATATAATACCATTTAATATAAAAACATTATGAATGTATTTATATATTAATATAATTACATAAAAATTTTTATTTTTTTATTTATAAATATTAATTATATGCTTATAAATGAAAAATATAATAATTATAAATTATATAAAATATATTACAAGTGAAATAAAGTTTTATGTTTTTTTAAACATATGTTATATGTTTAAATGTTATATGTAATAATACATTAAAATATAAAAGTTATTTCAAAGTAACACATATATTCATATCATAAATATCTTTGAATTTTTAGAAATTTATAAAATGATTATATATATGAATATATGCATATATTATAATTATGATATATATTTAATTAATATAATATCAGCAAATATAACAAA
>NW_006263424.1:0-4520 GCF_000469605.1 Apis dorsata
ATGAGGCCTCGTTCTTAGAATTTCCGAATTTCTTGGAAATGACGTCAAATTCTTGGAAATTTCGAAATTATCGAATGAAAGAAGATTTTGTCGAAAAATTCGATTTTATATTAGGAGAACATGATACGATAAGAGGTTGATCGAAAAATTTTTCCAAGAAATGACGTCAAATTCTCGGAATCTCTAAAATTCCTGGAAATGAGGTCTAGTTCTTAGAATTTCCGAATTTCTTGGAAATGACGTCAAATTCTCGGAATCTCTAAAATTCCTGGAAATGAGGTCTAGTTCTTAGAATTTCCGAATTTGTTAGAAATGATGTCAAATTCTTGGTAATTTCTGACTGCTCGAAGAATAGCACGATACCCTTGGTCAAAAATTCGATGTTTTAACAGGAGAACTAAATTGGTATATAGTTAGTCGATAAATTTTTCATTTTTTAGAATTTTTCGACTAAATTTTCAAATTTTCTTCTTTTTATTTGGTGAATATAATTAGCAGAATATGGTATTCCAAATTTTTTGTGTATATTCTAAAACAGAATTTTTTTATTAAATTTTTTTATGTGTGATATATTTATTTGCATACTTACCTGCATACTTACCTGCATACTTACCTGCATACTTACCTGCATACTTACCTGTTGCAGTTATTATTTTTTTTCTTGAATTGTGTTTTTTTTTTCAACAGTTTTCTTATTTCTAATTATACTTACCTTTTTTTATACTTACCTATAATAAAAATAATATCATTTTTATAATATATTGAGTGTTTTTCGTGGATGAGATATCTTGCTTATCTTTATCTAAAATATTTCGTTTATTTTTTACAATTAGAAAATATTTCAAATAAAAGTTAAATGGTTTCAAAGGGACTATATTTTCGTATTAATTTTTTTTGTAGATGGGTAGATGAAACAGTCGAAGCAATTTTATTTTTTTAAATAGAATATTATATTTTTTAATGCATCAATTGTTGTATTTTGGTATTTTCTATAAAAAAGTAATAGATTATATAAATCAAAAAATTATTAATTTAGAAGATAATTAAATATAATTAAATATCTTCTAAACTTTTTATTTTATATAACTTGTTTAATGATTTTTTATAGAAAATAATATATTCTATTTATGCATTAAAAAATATATATATTCTATTTAAGAAAACAAAGCTCACTTTTATGGAACGTCCACATATTCATTAAGTGGAAAATAGTTATGTAACTATATACCGTTCTTTAAACCATTCAACATTTATCCGAGATATTTATTGCTACGAAATAATTATAATAATAATTATATAAATCAAGATGATAATACTTGATGAAACTGTCCTGTATTTTATATCCTCATTCCAAAGGAGTTCCAATATCGTCGTAGATAGATACTAAGTCCGTTGATATTATATCCTTCACTATAAAAAGCTACACCATACCTATAAATGAAGAAATTATTCAAAATATTGCTTTTTACGATATAATTTAAATTCGTGAAAATAGATGAAAGTAACTTACCACACGTTTTCCTGAAGGCAGTTCCTGGTGATGAATTTTATGACACAAGTGCAATAGAAGCGAATAGCCATCGAGGCCTCAAGATGGACGTGCATTGAGTCGACACTCTGCAACATATGGAAGGCCATCGATCGACGTCTGGCCATCGGCAAAGGGATTTCAAGTGGCTCTCACGCGGTTTCAAAAATCTTTCCAGAGAGGCGGATCCCTGAACGAAATATTGTTTTATCCTGCGGCTACGAAACCTTTAACACAAGATCTGATCGTTTTTTTTTTTCACCCTTGAACCTGTTCGAAATCGCTGCCCATTTCCGGTGTCGTGTCAAGAGGGATAATATCGTGCGTCGCTTGAATAACACTGGCAAAATGGATGTTCTATCCGAGGCCACCATTTTATACTCTCAATATTTCCTTTTGCTTTATCCTTCATGGTCTCTTCGAAGCTTTTATGGTTATAGATATTGAAAACATTGTTGTAAAATGTAACACGTGTTTCAAGTTTAAAAGAATTTAGAAGAATTTGGATTAATTTTTTTTCTTGGAAAAGTAAATTGGAGTGAGTTATTCTCAGATAGTTTTTTTCCCCTCCGATAAATGTATTTTTTCTCGCTTCAATTAAAAAAAATTGAAAAAATAAAATTTTGTTCGTTCAATATAATGTTAAATGATGTATAGGATTGACAAGGGAAGCGTGAAGAAAAAAAAATACGATACGAAGTAACATAATTAATATGTAGGTTGGAAGATTGATTTGTAGGTCGTTATATTTTTATGCGAAAAATGTTACATCGTATTAAAAGCGTGTCACTATGAGATGCGTTAGATAAAATAGCTCGATCCATCGACATGATCGATTATCTCATAAAAGATATAATAATTCTAATCTTTTGATTTCTATTGATTAAATATTGATTGAATATTTTGACGGAATGAATTTTTTCACAACACTTGATATCAAATAAATTTAAAATTCTAATACCTTTAAGCTGTATTATAAATATTTATTCTTTTATTTGAATGAATAGATGGAATTTAACCATACAATTAAATACACAAAACATATATCAGCATCGAGAAATATAAGAAAATTGGAACAAAAAGTTTTCAAGTGCTTTCTCGTGTACAAGTGATTCACGAAACATGTCGCATTGTAAGAAATGAATCGTCGCTTTCATTTCTAACGAAATGATTTTCTTTTTTTCTTACTCCTTTAAAATATATATATTCTTCTTATACTCCTTTAAAATATACAAAAGATCTTTGTAAGATTATTTCATCTCTATTGAAATTTATCGCTATTTTTCTATTAAATTTTCTCCTTTCGTATAATTCTTATTTCTTATTATAACGAGTTTAATTATTTTAAACTTAAAAAAAAAAAAGATTATATTATTCATGACTTACAATATAAATCAAGCTTCTTTTCAAATACCCAAAGAAAAACCATTAAACACGCGTTACAAATTTACCCCAATTTCTTTGATAAACGTCGGGACACGAGCACGAGGTCCAATTTAAACACCGTATAAACACAGAACCGTGTTCCAGGTTCAACATCCAACGTACCTCTCCCCAAACTTGTCCCGCTTATTGGTAATAATTAATCGGTGGCGCAATTAGGCTAACGATAGCAGGTCCGGATGATGGGCCACCCTTGTTACAGCGCAAACAAAAATAACTTGGCTCGTTTCCACCCGGTGCACGTTGAACCTCGTGCCGACCCGAAATCCTCGAGAATAGCCGACCGAAATAGAAATCTGCCACGTGCTGTGGAATTATATACTATAAACAAGTATATGCCGCGTGACGTTTCAAACGAATTTCCTTGTTTTGCCGCCATTTTCCATCTGCTTGATTGGTTCGCGCGTCAGGGATTGGTGGGAAGGGGTTAAAATCACGGATGGAGTAAGTTTGCGATGGAAATTGAAACGATTCTTTAAATAGTTTCTTCTATTGTTAGTGTAAATAGATTTGAAAAAGGAAGTGAGAAAGGGGTGGGATGAGTGTAGTTGAATTGGAAATGCTTTTTTTTCCTTTTTTTCTTGAAAAGCATTGGAGGAAAATGTATTGGTAAATGAAATATCAATGGTGTGTATTGTATTTTGTAAGAGGAAAGAATGAGGTGAGTTGAATATTGTAAAATGTAGAATATACATAGAATGAAAGATAATAGAAATGTATAGATAATGTTGAATAGTGATATGTGTAAGTGAAATGCAAAGATTAATATAATATTATGTATTATATTAATAGTAGTAATTATATAATGTAATGTAATAACAAATATATAATATTATATAAAAAATTTATTATACGATATTATATTTCTTGAATGTAATTTTATCACGTTGGAAAAATTAATCGTATAACGATTGTGAATTTTTCTCGAATTTTATTTCAATGTGTTATTGTAGAATTAAAAATAAATCTGATTAAATTTTTGACAGAATAATCGAAATTTTTTTTTGCAATTTATCGTTGCATTTTTCATAAAAGCAATTTTATTGTTTCTGTAAAAAATATTGCATGTATATTTATTTCATATCACTTCATATGCAAACTAAATTTCGTTTGTATTTCTCTTGTAATTCTCTTTTCTATCCATCTTGCAATTTACCATGTTTTTTCATTTTCTATTAAAAAAGTATGAAATACTTAAAAGTCAATGCTTAAAAACTATTAAAATCATTCTAATGAAATTTTATAATTAATTTCATTAACGAAATATTCGTTTAACATATATTTCCTTTAAATGAAAAACAAACGCAAAAAAATTGATACAATATATTTTACAATATAAAACGAAACTTTACGATTTCACATTCTTGTAAAATACCGTATCAACTTCAAACGGATCGAATTTTTGAAATGTTTGTTTAATGTTCGCAAAAAAAAGAATGCAAACATGATGGAAAAGAGATCGTTGCACTTTTACATTCACTAGAAAAAAAAAATCTCTCGGTATTCTAGTAATTTTATTCTCTTTCTGTTTTTTTTTTTTTTTTTTTTT
>NW_006263424.1:4789-16961 GCF_000469605.1 Apis dorsata
CACACGCATTGATTATTACAATAATTGAAATCATATACATACACGTATATTCGATCTCGAAACGATTTAATTTTTGTACAAAAAACAATTCCTTTTTTTTTTATATCCTGATTAAATGAAAATAGAATTATTATGTCATATGGTATATGTATCAGAAATTGAAAATTGTACGTTATAGAAAATTTACATGCACGTACGATTATATGAATATTCATTTATGTTTTAATTAAAAATATTGAGCAAAGTGTAAACAGCTTTTCGTAAATACATCAAATATATAAGATAAATATATATTGACTTTCAAAAAACGTATGAATTAAAATATTTCATATATTTTCAAATTTTTTATATATAACTACAACTATAACTATGAAACAAATTAAAAATATAAAACTTTATGCTGAATATGCATATTTCACTCAAGGATTTATTTATTGTTTAATATATTATATACGTATATTAAATTTATACAAATTTCAAAAACTATTTCTAATGATTCAAATTCAATAATTAAATTCTTATAAAATTAAAGAGGACAAACAATGTAACATGAATCACTTCATTATTAAACTTTACATATCTCATACATATCTCTTTCCATACCAAAAGAATTTATCGAGGCCAGAAATATCTTTTTATTTTTGTCCAAAAAATAACAAATCCTAAATCGTGCCCAGAAAATCAGGACTCCAGCTTCACATTCCTCCAACTATACCAAACCTCAGTCAGATCGTCGAAAGGGGTATTCGTTAAAAAATATATTGCCGTACGCAACCAATAAATCTTTCCACCCCTTCCTCTCCTCTCCTTTCCAGATCCCACCTTTCCCTAATAATTGCCAGCCTCGTTATCTGGCCAGATTGGACTGCCAAGCATCCGTTTCGCACGCGAACAAAACGCTCGTATCTTCTTTGCACACTTGGTGGAAAGAAGAGGGAGGATGCATCCTGCCGCGAGTTCCGCCCTAATAAACGCTCCCTCTAATTAAGATTTCGCCGATTAAACTTTTGGGCCGCGTGTACACGCGCGCGGATCGGCCAACTTTGTTTCTTTCGACGTTAACTCGCCCCATTTATTCAGACTTGGCCACCGCATCCCCCTTCTGTGTATTCCTCCACCACACTGGTTTTACGATCGCTTGCCAACGATTCCAGTTTTATACTCGATTCGTGGCGATTGAGCTTTGCGAGAATTGATTATTTAATGAAGAGTGGATTCCATTCGATGGAATGGAAGAATTTTTTTCTTTTTTTTTTGAGTTGAATGAGAGATATGAAATGGGGGATGAAATTTTGATCGATGAATATTATAATGCTTTTTTTTTTTGGATTGAATGATATCTCTGATATTTTTTGAAATAGTTTTAATTTTTTTCATTGTAATAAAACGATTATATATAAATAATTATGAAGTTTATAATTCGCTTGAAAGCCTTTAAATTTAATTTAAATTAAATTAATTAGTTAGGTTAGGAATTTATATTGTTAATTTTAATTAGGAAAACTTTATAATTATTTGATTACAGGCATGTAGATTTTAAGTAGAAACTTTGGCATAATTTATATTAACGTTATGTTAATATAAATTAACAGAATGAAATATTTAATTTTCTAAAAATTGTGTTTCTCCATTGTATCTATATTTTTCATTTAATTACTCGTTATTTTTATAATCAAAGTTAATCAAAGGCAATTCTCAACATCGGTATACTAGTTCTACTATACCATCTCACACTCAATACTAAAAATAGCAGAACATGCAAACAAGAGTACTTCTCGATCATTCCTCGAGAAAGATTCGCGAATCAAAGATTTATTTATCCTTCTACAAACAAAAATCTTGAATAGTACAGTACTATTCTATATTATACTATATATATACATAAAATATAGAAAATTCATCTACACTTTCATTCAATGTTTAACATCCAAAAATCAAAATAGATAGATATCTCACACTATCTTTGGTATCTTTCTTTTCTAAAAGAAAAAAAGAAAACTTGGCCATTTCTTGTTCGTCAACCGTTTCACCAACTTTCTATTACGAAACCCGAATTTAATCGCGACGCAACGCGCGGACAAATTTCGGCTCGTTAAGCCGCAGGATTAACTGCCACACGGACGTCGCACTCGTCCGCGTGATGGATGGGATATTCTTCAACGGACGGGCCACCGACGACCCAATTTAACAGGTGCGTTTATCTGCACGCGTGCCTCGTCTGCCTCGTGACAACGCGTGCAACGCCCCCTCCATCCCTCTTTTCATCTATCCTCGCTATGAAAACGCATTTTCGGCGACGGCGATAGAATTCTGCTCGCGAGCTTTGGGACAGAGTTACTGGAAAATTGGCTGCGTTTTGTCGCCAGAGCGACAAAAGCTCATCGTAATATTGCGCGCAAGCTGATAAAACTTTGTTGAACCCCGGGAAATTCGCCTGAATATATGCGTACACATTCGGATATATGTATGTATGTATGTATGGGCAGAAGATAAATGATTATGCTCGTAGAGGATATTTTGCTTTGAATGTAGAGGATCGTGAAATCGATCTTTAGAATTTAGGATTTGGAGAATGAACGTTTTGTAATTTTGAATTTCATCATCGAGATATGAAAGAAGAGTGTTTTTGGAACAATATGTTTGAGTTTATCAAGGTGTGAGAACATGGCTATTTAAGGATTTGAGTGAATGTTCTTTTTGAATGGTGGAAATATTTAATCCCTTTTCTTTTTTCCATCCTTGATTGCGTTAATACCAATTCCCAATTTGAGAAACGGATTCTGCGTGTATTTTCCAATCGTACGCGATTCCCTGTTCGTGACAACATTGTCGATAGACACAAACTTCAATAGTAAACTCGTTCGAAGGTGATAAATCCTTGAATCAGCACCCAATGAAGCTTAAATTTTCGTTTCGGTCTGTTTGATAATAAGGAATATGAATTATACGAGCAATTCGAACGAGAAAATTTGCTGGGCTGGAAAATAGGATTTAAAGAAGGTAAATTGAAATAATTTTCTGTATTGATAAATTTCTGTATGGAATAATTATTAATCGTAATAATATATAATTTTATTCATTTTCTATTTGTATATTATTAATGATTGTAAGTTTGAAGAATTGTAGGTTACTATCTATAAATAAATTATTGATAAATATATATATATATACAAAATTAAGTATAAAGTAAAAACTGTATATACATTTACAAAAATTAAGAAACAAATTAATCATTTGAGATGATTACGCTAAAATTAAAATGAGAAAAGAACAAGTTTCATTCATCTACGAGCAATAATTCTTCTTTTATGATTAAATAAATTCGCGGATGATTAATTTGTTCCTCAACTTTTCTCTCTAAGTATTAAAAATTTCGATTCATAACAATTCATTTTCCACGAAACTATCATTCATTTTACAAATAAACATTTCAAAAATAGAATTTCCATTTTCTCTCGTTTATTCTCACCTCTATTGTACCAAAAATATTTTTCACATCGTATAATAATTCTCCTCTCACCGCTGAGCAACCATCACGGCAAACAGTGGCGAACAAAAGAAGAATGAACGGGTCCCGGCACATTCAATTAAGCTTTCAGTAAAACAGGTGCATTTTCCATACGGTTCACTGGCGAACCAGCGATCATCAGCGAGGGTAAATGTTGCTCGTGAAATGAGAATCGTGATATGGAAGGTTTCCGGCTCGCAATCGATGCGAAATTTCATTTCACACCGATGACAATATCCATCCTTCGAAAATAATTGTCAGCCAACGTTGAAACGTTCGTAATTCGCGGGAACAAAAATCCGCGAAAATAAATTTTTTTTTTTCCCCTTCCATCCACTTCGTTACGACGAATTTCAGCGCGACGAAATATTTTCGCGATTCGAGGAGAATCGAACCACGTCGAAGAAACTTTCAAGCGACGACATTTGAATTTTAAATGCGCCTCGAATGAACTGCACGGTATGTCTTCCCCTTTTTTCTTCTTCTTCCTCCTCTTTTTCAGAAGAACTCGTAAAAATTTGTATACAAATTTTAAACTCGCGAATGTTGGGAAATATTGTTAAAGTTGGACATGGAAATATCTCATTGCGTGTCTCGCGTCAGTTTGGTAAAATTTAAACCAAATATAGTTATTTTTAGTTCCTCAAGTTTTATGATTTATCATTGGGAATATACATTCCCCTAGATTTCCATGTTCTTCTAGAATTAATATTTTTTAATTTACTTTTTTAATTTTGTGCATTTTTATTTAAATCTACGATACTGTTGAAAAGTAAAATAAAATTCGTTATATCAATATATTATTTGCTCCATTAAATTTATAGATGGTTAAACTATACTCTAGGAAAGTAGAAGATTCGTCGAAAGCTAGGTTTCGATCAATCAGAGAAAAATAACATGGTGTATCGAATCGATGCTTTCTATTTTGAGAGCTTTTGCATTTATCTACGGCAGTAGAATCGTCATAGGACCGTCCAGAAATCGATTTATGACATATGTCGGTTTCATCGTCAACATGTTTCACTTGCAAATGATCCAATTCACTCACGACGTATTATACTTGCTATTGTTTGTTAGACGAAATGAATGCTTCAAAAGTTGACAGTTTTTCAAAGTTACATTTTTCTCGAAAAACGATGAAAATATTGCGTACATTGTAATTTACTTTTTGATATTTAGATTGACTTTATTTCTTGTTTATTTTTCCAAAAAAGTAAATTAATTTTATATATTCTTTAAAAATGCATGAAAATTTAATTGAAGTTAGAAAAACTTTTTCTCTTTTTCGACAGAGTGAAACGTGGTTCCTCTATTTCATTTTCAATTTGCATTGTCTCTTGACATTCTTCTCGTGTTTGCGTTTTTCAAGCGAAATTTACTTCTTTGTACATTTTATGAAAAAATAAAATAAAATTGTGTCCTTTGCATAAAAATTGCGAATTGAGAACAGATTTGGTTAAGAATGAAGATATTTAATTTAATTCTCTCGATTATACTTGTTTACAAAATTATTATATTTTCGAATAACAATTCATTCACTACGCTATTAGATGTCGAAAGAAAATTATCAATCTAATCAAGAATTAATTTTTTTCTATCGATACGAAAAGATTTTAAAAAATGGACACATAATTTGACAAGAATTCACATTATTAAAAATGTAGAAAGAGAAATAACAAATTATACATTGATTTCATCTAATCGATTAAAAAAAAAAAAAGGAGCACGTTTGTTGTCGCGAAAAACTAAAGAAAAGAAAGGCAAATTATTAAACGCGATAATGTTTTTGCATAGCTTATTCTTGTCCGATCGAGGACAACCAATTAAAGCCGAGATCTCGCCTTTATTCGCGGTATAAATGGTGGAAAAAAGTTTTCTCTGAAGAGACTGGATGCCCCTTACTCTCGTGGTCTTGGCTAAAAACTTCTGTTAATGCAAAGAATTCTTAAGTTCACCTCGCCGTCTGCAGAGCTGAGATAATCGCGGCAGCCGTGCTTTCTTCTTTGCTCGAGCGTAATATTGTCCGATTCGGGATAATTAACGGCGAAAGTGGCGTTATGAATGAATTCGCTACTTTTCCTAGGCAAATGATTCTAATAGTTGCAATTAAGATATTCGATAATAGTGCCGTTATAAATTTGAGAAGAAATAATTTTAAAAAGGTATTATAGTTTTACACACGGAAGATATTTAATTTTTTTTGATTTTAAGGAAATTCGAAATTTAGAGCTAAACGAATTTCATGGATAATTAAGAAACTTTTTATTCCTTAATAGCGTCGTGTAATAATTTGTTTTTTAAAAGCAAAATTGCTTTTGGAATGGATAAATATTTAAATATTTCATATGATTATCTTCGAAAAGAGATTGAAAAATACATTGATTAAAATTAATACCATTCATTGGAAAAATGAATAAAAATGGTGAAAATTTTTTAATGTAATCATCTGAAAATATACGATATCTTTGACAAATTTATATCTCATTAAACATGTAACGATGAATTTAATTTGCTCGCTCTTTGATTTTCGTATTCGCTTTTTAAAACGCTCGAGCGATCAAAAGAGTATTCAATATCGTTATCAAGAATCCGTGTACACGTTGTCGCTAAAATATTTTCATACGCTACATTTGCTTTAAAATTTCTCGTAACTCCCGCAACAAATAAATAAAGTTTCGATTTCCAGTTTTCCGAACGATTGAAATATATTACGGATCATAAAATCGCATCCATTTACGTGATTTCATTTTCCGTTATAAATTTAACTTCGTACTTTATATTGTTCCAATATTTTCTATCATTATTTTTTTTTATGGATAATTCTTTGCTTAATTATAATAAATTAATTAATTAGTTATGACAATATCTATATCGTATATTTTCGCGAAAATAAATTTTACATTCTTCGTTTGGCGAGATTGAAATTGACACAGTCGCTTAATTGCAACTAAAAATCGATGAGAATTTCCACGAGTTGTCAGGAGTTGTATTATTAAAGGAAAAGATAGCGACAGTAGGAAACGAAACAAGTTCCGGCATCGTCTGTGTACCTTTCGCGGAGGGTACCAACTGGGAAACCGGAGATTAAACTCAGGAACGGCAATATTCCGTTTCCGATTCTGCGCAAAATATTTATCCTCCTGATAAAAATGCTCTCTGGCTGATCAGCTTCGCAGATATAAAAATTAACAATTGCCATAAAAGTTACAAAATAAAAAGGTGAATAACATGACAATAATTCTTCTTCCGTTTTTCGTTCCATTTTAGTTAAGAGTTCATTATTCTATTGATAATAATATTTCCTTCTTTCGTTTCATTCCATTTGTTGAATAAGTTTAAATTTAAAAAAAAAAATGAATTCTTAATTGCATTCAAACTGACTTCACTTTGGAATCATTCGAAACATTTGAATCTTTTCAATAATCTCTTTCAAACATTCTTACTATCCAACAGACAATTAACAACTAAGCAAAAAACGTTTTTCTTTACAAAAAAGAAGAAATTCAACTCAAAAATGAATTTAAAACAAACTCATCAATCGTATCGTAGATAGGAAAACTTGGGCGCGAAACTTTCTCAAACTATCTCAAACATCTTCAAACGCGGATACACAATCGAATCGGTTGTTTCGCGTTTATCCGTCGAATAAAAGACGAAGATGGAGGGGGAGGGGGTGTGGTGTTACCCTTCAAACTCGATCAAGCTCTTGATAAGGCAGCTATCCTCTGATAACGTTGGAACGAACGAAATTACCAAAACGTGGCAGACAATTTGAGCCGCATTACCGGTGCTCTACAATTTCGTTATCGTTGCTGGGGGTAGTTGTAGGATAAAGGCACAAAGGCGGGAGCCGTTGCATCGCTCACAAAGTAAAATAAACTCGGCGATGCCTCGCGATTCCTCGAGCACTCCCGTATCCGTCGGTTCGAGATCAAAGATCAACGGTCGGGGGTGAGTAATGTCTGCTCTCTGCCAGGCGTTATGGTAATTCAACGGATGTGTATAGATCGCATCGTTCATCGCGGATCGAATTAATGTCTTGTGAAATTTCGAATACCCGCGGAGAAAATTAATGATAGAGACTCGAGAGAGAAGCGAGAGTAATGAGATTTTACGAGAGTTTTATTAGGTGTCGTGTAATTCGTATCGTTATATAATAAAAGTATAATAAAAGAGTGAGATGGAGGTGGAGAGAAAGGGGAGATGGTGGGGAAAGGGATGAAATATCGATATTGGGGATGGGAAAGGAATTGGATTCCGTCTCTTTTTCTTTCTTGTTTCCTTTATTTTATTTTATTTTTTTTTTTTTTTTTACTTTTGGATAGGTTTAAATTGAGGAAATAGATTGTGAGAATTTAATAATTAGTTGAATAAAGTGAATAATTGTGAAAATGTTTAGATCATTTTTTTCTTTTTTTCAAAAAATATTTGCACCGTAAAATTCAATCCAAAAGAGAAACATCGCGAACGAGAGTTTAAATTGCTGCGCTCGAAAATTCTTCAACATGTTTCTTCAAGAAGATAGGATAAAAGCTTAAGGAGAACATAGCAATAGGGACAGGATCTAAAATAAACTCGACGATCTTTTCGACATCCACGATCTTTTCTATTCCACGTTACATCTATACGTACACGAGCTTCTAAGAAATTGCAATCAAATTACCGTGTCTCGTATCTAAAATTTAAATTTATCTAACATTTTTGGACTAGAGAATTTTTGACGTGATGTCACGATGCGATGTTTTATTTAAAATAGAAACTATGTCGAACTCGTTGTTGAAAAGATCCTTTTATGTGATAAAATTCAAGAATATTTTAATTGTTAAATTAAAATAAAAATTGATGTATCGATATATCATCGAAAAATTAAAATTAATTTCAATGATATTAAATTGTTACTAAAATTAAAATTAAAATTAAAATCATTCCAAAAACAACGTTTATATTATAGTTATTGAAATATCACAACAAAAAATCTATCACAAATTTTCGCAAAATACGTTTCACTCAACTCGTGCGTATCCAATTCACATAATCCATTTCACGAAAACGAACTCGACCTACATCAACATCGAGCTACGAAATATCTCTGGGAACCACGGTTATCCAACCCTCGCCCTCGTTCCACCATGTAATAAAACATATGCCATAAAATCACCCTCGGTAACTTTGTCTCATAAGCCTGCGTCATAAGCCAATTAACTCTATTTCGTTGTTATCCACGTTACACAATATACACTGTCATGCTTTACCAGCGTTTCTCAATTTCAATAAATTCCACCCCCGACCCCGTTATTTCTGTTTCCATTCGATCGACGAAGGAACTCCATTTGATCGAGAATCCCATTTGACCGTGGTGAATCCGAGGAAACTTCAAAGGATCAAACGAAACTCGATACCTAGTCCCTTCGAATTTTCTATAAGAACAATGGATTTATTATTAATGGACTCAAAAAGAATTGTTTGAAAATTATCGTAAATTCAGTTTGCGTATATGTATATCTCTACTATATTATCGTTGTCGATCAATTAAAATCTAAACTCACTATAATTTGTATCTATAAACGTAGAAATTTCTATTGAAATTTATTAATTAATAAACAATTGAAATTTGTATCGAAACGAAGTTAAAATAAAATAATGCAAAATTAAATTCCTTACAACTTATAATAAATAAATCTTAACCTTTATTCTGGCTTCTAAAATTGATCCTCCAAAGATTTTCAACATATTAACACCCAGATATTGTTATCATAGCATTCTTTCACTTGTCTTTGGAATGATACAGTGACGAGAGAAATACTCTGTACATTCCAGCATGGAAAATGTCTCCTCGCGTTTCCTCGCGTGTTCCTTATTCTATGGACGTTCAGAGATCGTGACGGTCTTTTTAACAGGACGAAAATAATCTGCTCGCGATGAATGCGCGATTCTCGGCCACAGCCACTCGGTCTCCTCGCGTTCGAGGACAGGTTTGTCAAAGAAAAATGCACCCTTGACGGCTTGCATCGTCAAGGATTGCAAGCCTTTCGCATTAAGTGTGTACACGTTCGTTCGTTTAACTACTAGGGTGGTCGAACGTCGTCGATATTTGGAGGGGAAGAATCGCTGTATTTATAGTGATTTTGGATGCACATTAGATGGTTTGATTCTTTAGTTCTTTGAATTTATGATAAATGAGATTATTAGTATAAATATTGAACTTTCGATGATTTACCATATATATATGTACAAAAGTGAGATAGAAAAAAAAAAGTAAAAACAAAGAAAAAATATCATGAAAATAGATAGCATATTTCTGTTTGAATAAAAACCAATATTAATTTTAAAACTATTATAAAAATGAAAATCGAATATTTAAATCAAACCAATAAAAAAAAATTCTGTAATTGATCTCTGAAATCTCTGTGATGATATATTACAATTAATTAATTCCGTATCCGAACAAATTACCTGCAAACACGATTACCCGAACGCTTCAAATCCCGTGGTTGCGACAAATACGATCGAAGTTTGTTTTAATCACCTTGTAAATTCACCAAGTTCCTCCAGACAAGGGCAATTAGCATACAATTTGAAAGGAAAATCAGGTTCCACCGTGTAGGTGGTAGCGGCTTTGACGTGTTAAGTCTCTTCCAAGCGGACAATCAAACATTGAAACGAGCTGTAAGTAATGAAATTTTCGTAGGCTTAAAGCGCGGAATCGCGAGCAATCTGAATTCATCCTTCTCACACGTTTACTTTTCACCGTTCCTTCTAAGTAAACGATTGTTAAATCATTTTCCGAAGAGGATATCTCTTCGACCATTAATAAACGCGTAATTAAGCTCGTAACGACAAGGAAATACTCTGAAAACTTCTTGATAATATTAATAATCGAATAAGGATGATCTCCGAGCGATTATTCGCTCATTACTTTGTTATTTATAACTTCAATTTGAAAAATAATAGATAAAGTATAATCTTTCTTTGAAGATAAAAACGATAGGAATATAGTATTTTCTTATTCTTAAAAACAAAATTCTCAAAAATAAAATTTTATCAATACATAGATCCAAAAATATAACAAAAGCTTAACATTAATCATGGCTATTCGCGAGAAAAGAAAAGATCATTTCACTGAAATTTTGTCGTCATTCTAACAAATTTAAAACAAATTATATAAAAATAAAAAATTTAACATCAATAATTATATCCATTTATGGAAATAGATTCCGATTTGAGTTTTGCATCAATGAGATACTCAAAGAAGAAAAAAAAAGAAAATAAAGCAAACCAATTAAAAAAACAAATCCGCGACAATGCCATCTCCCGTTAATACCCCATTCGAATCGATTCATCCTTTTCAAAACTCCACTCGTCTCCGCTCGAGAATCCTCATCCACTCGAATCGATTGATAATTGCGATACGGCCCATAAGCTGCTCAATATTCCGCTCGACGCTCGAGGAACTTTCAAGACGCTCGACATTCCTTAAATCCGCGCTCGTCTTTCATCCCTCCGCGTTTTATTGTCCTCCTTGCAAGATGCATCGTATGTGCAGAAGGGGGCGGAAAGAAGTTCCAACACGTAAGCATCGATAAACGTGAGCTATTTCTGCACCGACCGCATACTTTGCCCTCGATTCACGCGAGTACTTGCGGGTGTACGCGTGCGGATTTAAAAAACAATACTGGCTATCTCTCACCAAACTCGAGCCACTTTTTCGTACACGCTGTTTACTGGTAACGTTTTGAAAGGTTTAAGAGGGAGAAGAATTCTTTTCAACATTACGAGGCGGATTATTTTCTAGCGCGAGCTTTCATGCTCGTTGGACGTAATTTGGCTCGAGGAAGATTCGTTGTACGTTGGTTGAAATAAGATGATGTATTGAATACATTACTGACCAAAAATATATCTCGTGAAATTTAAAAATTTAAAAATAAGTACAATATTAAGTAGAAAATTTTTTTCGTATGACTTTTAAAAAAAGAAATGATTAAAATTATTTGTTGTATATTTGTACTACCAATAAAATTAATGATAAATTTGCAAAAATATTCTGTCATCTAATATCAATTATATTTTGTTACTGATTTTTTTAAAACAATTATAATTATAATTATAATAAATACCTATGAGAAGAAGAAGATGTGTAGAGATTATTTCCAATCCAAATTAATTCTTCGTGACTTACCTGTAACAAAATAAAAAATAATTAGAATATGTACACTTAATTACAGTAAATAATTTACATGATATATTAAAATAAAAATATATCTACGTACAAATATGTCTATTACATTTTTTTAGCACATTTTATAAAACATGTTACAAAAAATAACATTTTTATGAGCTTTAATAACCATAAACGTATGGAACGTTATCGTATCGAATATAAACTACGGTATAGAAAATTTATAAGAACGATTATATCGACTGTCATTGATAATCAAAACATCGAATTAATACAGTCGAATATAGAATAGGAAGTCGAACGGACGTGTTTCTCTCTACTTTTCGCAGGAATATTATATATATTTAATAAATTTATATATATATATATTTTTTAATAAATAATAAATATATATTAATAAATATATACATTATATATATTTATATTTATATTTATATATTATTTATATATATAAATAAATATTTATTATATATAATTATTATTTATAC
>NW_006263424.1:17382-21592 GCF_000469605.1 Apis dorsata
TATTATTTATAATTATTTATATATATTATATTTATATATATATATATAGTATTAAATATATATTTATTTATAATATAAAAATAATAATTATTAACTAATAATTTACATGATATATTATATAAATGTATTTATATTACATGCTTTATTAAAAATAACAAATATAATTTATACTCTTAGCAAAATTAAAAAATAAAAAATCTACAAGCATGCATATTCTTTACAATCTTTTTTCATAAATTTGTTTCAGTCATCCTTGTGGCAAAGAAAAGGTGCGACTTGCATGAGATGCAATGCATTCGAAATGCAACACTCCGCGAATTTCTCACTTGGCCGAGGTGTTCGAAGAATCGCCGTGGAATTCCAATGATTCTTTTTGCTCGCGTGTCGACGCGTAGGAACGAAAGAAAGAAACCACGGAATAATCGAGTAAAATAGAGATTCAGACGCAATTAGAAAACTTTAATGATCCTCCTTGTTAAAAACGGCACGCTTATTTCTCGCCGACGTGACAACAAAATAAAGAAAATAGACACGTGTTCCGGAATGACGAATCGTTTCACACGCACGAGATAATTTATGAATATTTTCTCTAATTTATTCTCGGTTTCAAAAATGATTATGTATCTTTTTATTTTTTTTGTATCTTTTAAGATAAAAATGTAATTAAAACTACGAGTTTTAAATAAATTAATTAATCCAGTTAAATTTAATTTCAATTTGATTAAAATAGATGGATAGTTCTTTTTTTTTCGTCTATTAATTTTTTTTTTAAATTTCGAGATCATTTTAAATAAAAGCAATATTATTTTGAAATTTTGGAAAATATAAATGGTACAAAGGAAAATTCGATGCGATAAGAATTTAATTATCGATCACAATTTATACATTAAATCAAGTATATATTAATTGCCTAAGCATTGTAAAGTAGAATCGCTTAAGAGACCAAGTTATTGTTTTTTTTCCTTTTAAAATTCGAGGAACTAAATATATAATTAGAACGACCATTTGCAAATATAATCAAAATCATTTAAACCGAGATGAAAAATTTGTTAAGCATGATTTGCATTTTTACAATTATTCTTTCCAACGTCGAGAGAATAAAAATTACAAATAACGAAATAGTCGACAAGATAAATTAATAAGGGAAGATAAAAGCATAGATAAAACACAAAAAATAAAAAGATACATAATCATTTTTTGACGGATCATTTAGATTGTGAAAACAATATCTTGACGCGAAAATAAAATAATGAATAGGAAAGATACAATTGACAACTTTATACAAAATCGGTCGAATAACGAAAAAGATAAAATTGACCAATCGAATGAAGTGAAGCAAGTTCTTAAAGCCTTTGTGACACGATTTTAAAGGGAATGTATTCGTTTTTTCGAGATTATAACTTCCAACTCATTAAGATTTCTATCTTGATTTATTTAAAAAATATCTTAGTTCCGAGGTATCTTTGTTTCGAGGAAAAAGTTCGTCTTCTTTCGTTAGAGTTAATTAAGGCCACGAGTTATTCAAAGAGAAACTTGAAATATAAGTATTTATAATAGGATGAAGTAAGACTATCATATTTTAAAACTTTTTAATATAATTGTTTTTTTTAGTGTTAGTAAAATATTTTTTTATGAAAGAATTTTTAATATTTTATAATATTTTATATTTATGTGGAGCTAGCATAGTATATAAAATATAAAGAATAATCAATACAGTATTTTAAAAAAATGTTCCACTTTTCCTATTTCAAAATGAGTACAAATGATACATTATGTGAAACATTCATTACATATTAATTGTAAAAAAAAAAAAAAAGAAAGAAATAATTGGTCTCTTTTCATCAGTAATATTGCAATCATTGACCGCGAAATTTCATCTCAAATCAAAATAATAAATTATCTTATGAACGAAATTCTATTAATTAATCTTAATTTAAATTATTCAATTTCTTAGTTATACAGTAATTAATTTATATCATAAAGTATTTAGCGAATTCAAATTAAGATCTTAAATTTCTGATCAGTAACGCACATATCCAATTTCAAGATAGCGGAATTTCTTCTTAACCTTTTCTAAATTCCAATTTCCATTTTGAAACATTAATTCCAAATTTCTGTATAACACATCCATCAGTCCAAAAAGAAAAAAAAAAAAAAAATTAAAAAACACAACGAGAACACGTGTTTCATGGTTAAATCCCCATGTTTCCCTCGTATTAATGTTACTTGAACGTAATTTGAAATGCAAACGCGGGAGACATTAATAATTCCTCCCAGTTAAAATTCCTCCATTTGTCTCCTTCTATGTATACAGACACGAAATCAGCTTTGACAATAATATGTAATCATTTCTTCCATCCACAATCTCTCGGCATTCCCTTGTCAACCGGCTCCCATGGAATAACTAACGCTGCAAATGGAAATTTTCTCCTAATTAATACGCAACTAAATCCTCCAAATTTTCCATTCGCGAATTCTCATCGTAGAATTTCCCTTTTTTTTTTTTTTTTCTAGACGATCGAGGCCGCCGTTCTCGAACCGTGAGAAACTCGTTAATACGGTCCAGATTAGACGGTCGTTGCGGCTACTCTCGCGTTAAATAACGAGCCACGAATTCTCATAAATATGCGCCACGGCTGGCAACGTACGTTAACGATATTAAAAAGTTTCGGATGGCGGAACGTGCAACTCGTTTTCCCGTACAGTGAACTGAGATACGTAAGTGGATTATTGTTTTCCACCAGGCGTGCGCTTTGTGCCTCGTGGATGGACTCGTTTTGTTCCACCCAAGCGCGAACAACTATTATTTCTCGTTATGAAAATTTTTTTTTCCGCGAGGTTGAGAAGGTTTTGCGTTATTCTGGAAACGATGTTTACTCTTTTCGCTTGTTTGTATTAGATGTTTGAGTTAAATTTGTCAAAAAAAGTTGACAATCGTAATTGTACTTCATAGTGGAATGTAAATATGAATTAGACGAATTCTAAATTTGGAAGAGAAATTTGATAAACGATAGGAGATGTGATTTAGAAAATTTTTAATTTATTTTTAAAATATTGCAAACATCATGAAAATATTGCTCTCAATATTTTCATGATGTTTCAAACACAAATAAATATTCTTAATCCAGTTAAAAATCATCGTTTCTATCTTTTTTTTCTACCATCTTCCAACCATTAAAACTTGTTTTTCCCTAAAAATTTTAATTTTTGAATTTTACAAATTTACAATATACATATCTCGCGTAAAAATGATTTCCAAGGAATTGAGTAAACGAAGTACAGTGCCACGTTATCGGTTCACGCTTTTATCGAAGCGAGAAGACCATTTTGAAAAGCTACACGATTTTCAAATTCAGCCGAGTTCTACCGATTTATTCACCGTGGTCACGCTCCGATATGACCGAGTTGCTGTTTTTTTTTTTTTTCCATCCAAAGGGACACATGGGCAACGATACACGGTGGAAACTGCGCTACCTTGTCCCGGATTTCGTTGTAACGGTTTATTGTGCGGTGAACTATTTTATGGGTTGGCCGTTACCCACCGTGTTTTACGACCCTCGAATCATGCGGGTTATTCCCCGTGTCAAATGGGACTTCTTCGTAACCCTGTGTACACCCTTTATTTTTTACCGACCGATCTGCACGTGTAACTTTATGGCGTATTGCTTTGTTCCGAAGTGGAGAAGTGGAGATCAAAAATAAGATATTCAGTAAGTTTCCACGAATTTTACACGATTTTTCGACGGACCAAATTTACTCGATATTTAAATTTCGTGCGATGAATATTATATAGCAGACGAGTGAGATTTTCAAATGTCGGGGAAAAATTTATACGAAATAGATGCTTAAGCGAATGTTTATATCATTGAAGATAGGTTTATATCGAGGATTATTTGCGTGGAGTTGAGAAATATTGCTCTCGTATAATCTATAAGAAAGGCTATTTTTATCGAAATGGAGAGGATATAATAAAAATCTATGATAAGTATTACGATATTTAAAAAATTGAATAAATCTATATCTAAGCTCCATTTCTTTAATCACGTTGATAAATATTTGATTTCGGATAAAAATAGTTTTTGAATATTAAAAAATTTATACGAGTTTCTCTTAATAAACAATTACTATTAAATAAGTTAATAATTTAAATTTTAATTTAAAGAAGAAATACCAATTCGACTCCAGTTTCCAATTATATTTAAAAAAAAAA
>NW_006263424.1:21794-22867 GCF_000469605.1 Apis dorsata
TGAAACGATAGATCGAGAACGCTATGACCGATGAACCAGCGTGAGATAAACCACAAGTGGAAGGTAAAGGGATAAGTAAGATTAATACGATTTCTCCAGGGAAGTTTTTCGTAATCGAGGATATTCGACACCGTGGTTGGATTTCCCCGAAAAATCTTCGCTCCCTTTCAACCGATTTTCCCCCGTTTATTTCTTTTCGCGGAAGGAATTTCCTCTCGATAACGATGATTCGATAAAATCGAATTGGCGATCGTGGATCAAAGGCGAAAGAGAACCATCGAAAGGTATACACTTTGTGCACGACTCGATTCGTACTTTATATCGGGATAAAACGCGAATTGGAATAATACGAATAACACGTAGATGTAATAATATTGGAAAAATTTTCATGGGATATAATTTGTAACCGCTGTTGTGAATTTTTAATGAATTTCGTTATCCGGAATATATGTGTACAATATTACGAGATACGTAAAATTGATAACGTTTTGCAAAATTTTACGAAATTCGTTATCAAATTATGAATCTAACGTGGAACGTGCAATTTTTATGCTTTGTCAGGAATCAATGATGATTCTTCTTGATATCGTCGATTATGCAAAAATATTCTGTGATTAAATTAACGCGTGTAACAAATAATTATTTAGAGTAGAAAAATGTACATATAGTTTAAATTTCAAAAACACGATCCTTGGTCTTAATTATAATTTAAAATATAAGAATTTCCTAATTTTAGAATGAAATAATTTAAAAAAAAAATTCCAGGGGAAAAGGAGACAAAAGAAAAGGCATCCACACATCCTGGAAGAGAGCTCCGTATTTCGAACACGTTGTTCACATTACAACGAGCCATCTTTCGTCTCATCTTAACACCCACTCGCACATACGGCATCCGAAAAAAGCCAAAATTCGAGGAGAACGATGACACGATGAAAAGCACTTCTACAGAATTGCTTTCAAGTGCAGCTGCGCTGTTTCATCCCTCGATGCGCCAATTTTTTTTTTTCTTCTTTTTTCCCCCCTTCCACTCACACCACAGGAGAATCCTTCGACTGTTTGTCTCTAACTCCATT
>NW_006263424.1:23100-30297 GCF_000469605.1 Apis dorsata
CAGTTTCGAGCCGTGTCACTTGGACAACCGACTCCTTCCTTCGAGATTTCAATTGTTCCCGTACCCGTGAATCCCGATGCTTCCCATTTTCCCGGCGCAAAGAGAAACAAGCATCGACGAATTACGCCACGGCCTTGTTCTTCCCTCATTTGCCTGAGTGTACCCCCTTTGTCTCGGCCGTGTTTCCAGGTAATTCGACCGTTTTTCCTTCTCCAAGCTTCTCGTTTTCCACCGACATACACACCACTCCGCGTGATGGAGTCTCTTAAACGTATGAGAGACGCTTTTGAATTTGTTGCGCTTGATTTTTGAACGTTTCTTGCCGTTTTCTAGTCGCCTTTCTTCAATACGTTTCGCGTCAAAGGCGGTTTAAAGGGGCTTGTCGTTTTAAAGTGTTTTTCATTCTTCCTTTTTTTATTTTATTTCTTTATTTAGTTATTTATTTTTTTTTCGTTCTTTGAGACTGTTGGAAAAACTGAAGTCGTCTTGAACCATAATTAAGGTCGTTAATTAACAGGAATTATAGTTTATATATTTAAAAAAAATATTTTAATCCAGGATAATTTTATAATTTTCCAAACGTAAAATAATATAATAAAATATCGATACGTGACAAGGAAAAGATCTAATCCAATTTTTTCGTTTCAACAATTTGTTAAAGGATAAAAAAATTTATTCTTTTACCAAAAATCATTTGTAAATATATAAAATCTATAATTCTAATAAAAATAATTTTTCTAAATCATATTGCAGTTGCTGAAAGATCCAGCCACATCACCTATTTCGAACATCGCATTTTAAAAACATGCAATTCGAAAATAAAGCGACGAGAGGCCTACATTTATAGAACGAACGTTCAAACATTTTTTCTTTCTTTCTTTTTTTATTTTTTTTTTTTCTTTTTTTCAGTCGTTACACCGAGAAAAATACAGGGAAATTAGGTGGCTTATTTCGAATACAACCCGTGTCTGTCTATACATTGACGAATTTCTAAACACAACATAAATGTGGAGCGATATTTCCATCTGGCCGACGGAAACTTCGGCATTAACGAGGACCTGTTCGGGACAAGTTTGAAGGGAAGGAAATTCGGCGAGGTTATTAACGCTTGACACAGTTCTGAAGTTGCTGCGTAGCCGTGAGCACAGCTAAACTGGTGGAAAGTAACGACCAAGCAATTTCAGAAACTGGACACTGACAATTGACCAAAGAGAATATTGTCGTGGAAGCATCCTTCTCGCGTGGATAATTACGAATTCATAAATAATATAAATGCATATATGCAATCTAATTATAACGTTTCAATTTGCCTGATATTTCAGTTTTGCAATTTTGCAAAAGTTTCTTATCGATGCTGAAATTTCTATTATAAAATTTCTTTTTAATTTGTTCGAATTTATATTGAACTTGTTTAGAAAAAGATCATCGATTAAAATGAGAGGAATAGCAAAATAATTCTCAAGTTTGAAGCTCTTTGTCGAATTTCCATGAAAAATTCTGTAAGGAAAATCGTAAGAGAAATCATTTTCAACTTGTGTCATTGTTTCCTGTTGTTTTCTCTGTGACAAAATCGCCTTTAAACTTTCAAAGTGTGTCAAACGTTGATAGTGAGAAACTTTTGTTAGTTTCGAACCACTCTCGAACTATCATTAAGTTGATGTTTCTCTTTTCTTGTTTGAAGGAAAGAAAAACACGATAACACGAGTATAACGTGAACGGCAACTTTTTAATTAATATTCAATTCAATTTTTCAAATTAAAAATTAGTAGGAACGTTTTATTGACATTAATTAAAACATAATTTAACTGTCATTAAAACGTCATAATTACAAAAGATCTTATTCAATTTAGCACAAAATCTTTCCATTTGCGTGGAAAGAATATTCGTACTCGTGTCATCAAGGGATTAATAAATCAAGGAAACTTCGTAAACCTCGAGAACCGGTTAATCTATCTTTCGAGCAACTTTCCCAAACATCATCGAAATAAAATTCCTATTACCACTCAGAAAGACCCGAAGAACGATCGTTAACCGCGTTTTTTACATCGACCACGTGCAAGAGCGAGACGAATCGTCGCATTTATAATTTTTCCAAACGTCTTAGGAAATATTCTCGTTCGAAATGGCTTTCTCCTCGATGCCTCTCTCCAGTAGATTGCAAAGGAAACACGGGGAGCAGCCGTGAATCAAACGAGAGGCAGGTAATTAAGCGGATTTAGGCACTCTTAGACACGAGCACCTAACACCTTTCCCTTTTAACCGCCGGTTCAACCGCCAGTCGCCGATTAATTACGGAAGATTACGCCTCGCGATCAAATCGTTTCACCTTTCGTTCCTTTCGTTCTCTTTTAGTTTCGAAATCAGGCATTTTGGGGAATAATTATTCTTCGAGGTCGTTTGCTCGTTTATTCGTTCTTGTGTAAAAGGGGAGGAGGGAATGGTCAAAGGATGAGGATGAGCAATAATTTTAAGCGTTTGTAAAAGAAAAAAAAAGAAGAGTAAATAGATGTATCTAGACTATTAGATATTGAATAGTGTTACGTTCTAAAAATTGCGTTATTTCAAGATCAATTACGTGTTGAAAACAATTCGATTCAAGCGATGGGTTTAAGTAGCTCGCACGAGGCTGAATCATTTTATTTTCAGAGTTGTACGAGTTAAGCTATTGACTTAAACCCATCACTTCGAGTCGATACAGAAGCCTTTACATTTGATTATTAGATCAGTGATAGCATCAAGATCATTTCTATTGTATGTAAAATAGATATATGTGATTCGAATTCATCATTACATCATAAATTGCGAGAAATTAATTTTCGTATAATTATATTTCAAGTTGTAATATATTTTCGGTATTTTTCGATATTATCGATTGTGTACAAGTGTGTATAATTTGATTCACGAAAATTTGTTAAATTATATATACACGATTGTCTTTTCTTTTCGTTTAACACAATCAAAATTATGGACCGATCCAATAATTTCAAATAAAGAGCAAGAAAGGTTTGTTGGTTCAAATACAACAATCGATTATTGGAAAACGGATTTATATGAATATGTATAGTATAAAACAAAACTTTAATCTGTATTATTTGTACTTTCCATTGTGAGTGCATTCTGTATCTTGTTATTGATGAATATTTTGTACAAAAACCAGAAGAGAAAAAAATAATATAAAGATAAAGTAAACGTAAACTTATTTTTTTTACAACGTAATTAATTGTGAATAATTGAAAGAAGTCGATTCGATTTTTGGAATTTCGACAAATAAGCAATAAAATGAGAATGAATGAAAGATAAGCATAAACGTTTTTCGCGATAAATTCAAAGCGACTCGAAGTTGGAAAAATTGCGATATCGAAGTTTCTTCAAGACCGCATACTAAAGTCCGATAGAGACTTCCATTTCGCGACACGATTTTCTTTATCGATTTTCCGTTTTGTATGTGAAATGTGACAGAAATGGAATTTGCGCGACGCAACTAGCTTCGAATAGAGATTGACTTGTATTTTATTTTTCTATGAAATTTCAGTGGAATCAACGCGAAGATATTGCGCAATGATTACAAAACGTTCCTTTTACAACGGAACGATTGATTTGTGGCGAAACGTTACCGCAAGACACGTAAATATACGGAAAGATTCACAGACATGTAGAAACCGATGGTTCTTTGCTAACAAAATTTCTGACTTATCGGAAAATGATTAACAAATGAAAATTATTCCGATTGAAAATTGGAAATAAGCAAGAAATAGTGGAATAATTTCTTTTCATAAAAGGATGGAACATTTTATTTTGAGGAGTTTCGTAAAATTTATAGCGAGAAAGAGGCTATAAATATCATTGAGAATAATAAGAAATATATATCCAATATTATAATATTAATAACATTTCATATAATTCCATCGAAAAGTTTCTTCGCATCTAAGATTAAACGATATTTCGCATCCCCAAAATTACTCGAATAACCATACGACTTTTGTTACATGTCGCATCCTGTCAACCATCATCGAATCATTCGCCGTCCATCCTGGGCATGAACAGGGAAGGAAGAAAGACGGGTGGCAACCCATAATCGGGTCCATCAACTAATTCGATCGATTTCGGCTCAGCAGACCGTTATATCGAGTAGAGAAATTTCCTTGACGTGGGCGAAACGCAATAGAAACGACATCTGCATGACAAGGCGCGATCCGGAGCGGTGGTCGCGAATTATTTACGGTGGCGGTGTCAGCAGCCGGCCAACCCCCATGTATGATAAAGGCATTTGTCATCGCACGGCTTTCGCCTTCGATTATCGATACACCACGGCCACGATCGATAGATGCGACCGTGCCGATACTCCAATAGGTATTTACGACCGATCGTTTCCTACTTCCGTCTGTGTTTCTTCCTCGTCTACTTTCCATCCCTCGCCTTTTCATCGTTTCACTACGCTTGCTCGTTTCCATTTTTTTATTCGTTTCTTTTTTTTAAACTTTTTTTCGGCTCGATATCGGCCCCGAGTTTCGAAACGGTTTTTCATTCGGTGTCACGCTTCATTTATGAATCTAGTTTGACCCCGGTACGAGTTCCTGTTATGGTTTCTGATCTCGTTTTTTTTTGGTTTCTTATCGGACAGTTTGCTACTTCCTTTTCTTTTTCTTTTGATTTTTATTCGAACGAAAGTTAAGAAACAAATTAATCTCTTTGCATCTATCTACTTGATCTTCACATACATTCGAAAAGAAATTTAGACAATGGAGGCTATTTTATACACAATTGATTTAACTTAATTCGATTCATATCTTTGTAGTAATATTATATTTGTAAGGATCAAAAAATAAAAATTCTGAAATTTCTATGATATAGATCCAGGAAAGGAGACTGCAATTATCTCGAGCATTTCTCTCACCCCCAAACGATCAAGAATTTAAGGATTTTCTCCGTTATTAAGCATCAATCAACTCCATCATCCTTTAGAAATTTCACGTTAAAATTTCAACATTTTCCACCGCGCCGCCTTAAATCCTATTTCACGGCCCCTCTTCCTCCATCTCGCCCCCGATCTAATCCCTCTCCGCGCGTCCATCCGTCTCCATTATCCCGCATCCATCTCCACCCGCCTATTCTCTTCGATCCCTCGCCCCTACCCTATCCATGAAAACCGATAAAAGTTATTAGATCCTACGGGTAAGTAATTCCTAGTGGGCCAGGTACCCGGAAATGAAGTCTCGAACCCCGCCGGTGGTTACACGCGTAAGGAACACAGGGACGGGGGTGGGTTTCGGCAAGGACAAAAAGCATCCATCCACCCTCTCTTCCTTACTTTTCATCGTGGAGATAGAGGTCGAACCCCTTTATGGAGATACTCGATCGATCCTAGGATGCTTTCATCGGGCATGCAAGGGGCTACCTATGGGATTGATCTGGCTGTGGAATTATTATGATTGGTATCTATGGGATTCTTCCGTGACAAGATGGATTTTCCTTTCTTTTTTTTCTTTCTTATTAATTAAATACTTATTAATTAAGTAAATTTTAAATTTGCATAATGTATTATATAAAGAAAAAAAAAGAAGAAATTGAAAATCTACTTGAAAATCTCATCCAATCATCCAGCTAAAAATTTTCCCCTCTCAATAATCCTCTTTCCTCGTATTAAACCAAATGTTAAACTACCCCATCGAAACAAAACTACGACGACGTTTGAAGCAAATGTCGACCAACGTCGTAAATAAAACACGAATTATTATCGATCACAATCATAAAAATAAAAATCGGTGGATCTTTGAAATGGCCTATCGAGAGCAATCGTTTTTGTGTATTTCAGATGGATACGATATCAAAGCAATCCGCGATTTCTGAGATGATGGCCGACTGGAAATGGAGGAACGCTTGTAAACCAAGGATCGACTATTCCCCATTCGATTGTTAATCATTCTTCTCCCCATCAAAGGAGCTCCTCTGTGCCTTTTCTTCTCGATGCTCCTCATGAATTTCAAAAGTTGTACGAAATCGATGAGAGATCGAAGTAAAGATACCGTATTCCATATTTGCGAAGTTATTGGACAAGGGTAATCGTGGATTTATGCTCTACGTCTAATGAAGTTCGTGCTTTTGCCCGATTCGACTATAGGGATGATTTGTTTCGAATCGATCCTTGGCCGTGAAATTCTTGGACGAATTTCAATTTGTGATGGAGATTCGTCGAAGCCAAAGGTTGGGATTTGCTCGATGAAAATTCGAGAAATTGAGTCTGCAAAAATTAAATTAGCGATGATTAAATGGAAAATTATGCTCCTTTGACTTGTGAATTAATATTGATATTTTTTTCCTCTATGATAATATTAGCAAAGAAGAAGATTTATTGTAATTGATTGTTAAAATTTTTAGAAATAACGATATTACGAATATTTATATTATCTTTACAGAATATATCTATATTCTTTTGTATCCATATTTTACACTGTTCACAAGTGAAACCGAACTACTAAATTAGATATACCAAATATCACAACGCAGCCAACCAACCTCGTCTATTTTAATCCATCCGAAGATGTAAATCTAAATTTACAAATCCTTTGCACTCTAATCATATAAATAGCAAATATCGATTTATCCCCAAGACCAACTATTTTCAACCCGATATCCCTCTATTATCGCAACGCACATCGCCAAGCTTTAATTAAAGAACAGAACACGAACGAACGAGATAAAAACAGACTATACAATCTAATCTATTTATATTAACGAAGAAAAAAATAGAAAAATTCTTTATATACGTACAATAATTCTCGACGTATAAACGTATAAAAACCGGCCACTTCTCGCGATCCACATGATAAATCATTCTTTATGGTGCGCACTTTTGCAACGATATTTCTTATAGAAACATCCACGCTTCTAGTAGTAGTAAACTTTTAACTGAGCTCGCAAGAACTGGAAATATTTGTTTCGAGGAGCGAATGTGCGAGCGAAGTAAGAATTATAAACAATTTCTTATTGCGTTTGTCGCAAATATTTCGACGTACAGCGACGTACGATAATAATGTAAATATTATGTGTAAATATTATCCTATTAAATTTCCATACAATATGAGATTAACTTTCTATTCTACGCAGATAAAATTCGTTTGAAAGAAATTCGATTATAATATATATTGTTCAATTTTAATCACGAGAATGACAAGTTCTTTTCTTCTTTTTTTTTTTTTT
>NW_006263424.1:30537-36438 GCF_000469605.1 Apis dorsata
TGCGACAAGTTTGAAAAGTGGAGGAACGATTCTTATCGAATTTTAAGCATGGGGAGGAAAATCAAATTTTCTCAAGGGTCACAGGTGTGATCGCGAAAAACGAGACTCACGGCAAACGAGGAACGGGTTAAACGATTCAAGGGAAGCTGGTTCAAGAATAGCTGGTAGAAATAGAGGATGCACGCTGAAATGCCGAAAGGCGAGGAATAACTTCGCCACGAAACACCAACAAAGGACAGCTGTATGCCGTGGCAGCGCTATATTAATGTCGCACCGCGAAAAAAATAAAAGAAGAAGGGTAGCTGGGGAGAATGAGATTCCGTAACAGTTCCAAAGGAAAGTTAACTGAAAAGTTCATAATCTTGATCCATGACTTCTTTCAATTATTCTTCTTTCTCTATGAATATTTATCGTTCCATATTTTTACAATATTTTTGATTTAATCTTCTTGATATTTGATATCCTTCGTTTAATGACGATATCAAATATGGAAAAATTAATTCACGCAATCAATCACAGAAATATTTGTATAGGTATTATAAAGATTTAACTTTATTTTTAAAATATCTTTTATTTTTGTGAATATGTGGAGCATAATGAATACGCGGTAATTTTTGTTAACACGAAACATCACTTTATTTATAAAAACATTTTAAATTATAAAATGTTTGATTTTTAATGCTCTATCATCCGTTATGAAAAATATGAAATTGTTCTCAAAAGTGAACGAAAAGATTATTCCATGCACGATCTGTTATGCTACACGAATAAAATCAGAATTTTTTGATAAATTTTCTTAAATAACATAGATTCTGACACTTAATTCTGATTAATATTTCTGTGACTATATATATATTTTTATTTTTCCAGATCGACGATTCCGACATTAAAAACTTCAAACATTTTCGAATATTGATTCCAAATTTTATTTCCAACCAATTTCCTCCACAAATCAGAACAATTCACTCACCATAAAAACCGTGCACTAAAAACTGTGTACTGAAGAAACAAAAAAAGAAAAAAGAAAAAAACAAAATCTCCAAATCTGCACGAGAGGACAAAAACGCGAGAGAAATCCGCGATTAAAAATTGCGAACAAACTTCGAAAACGAATCGCAGGACAATAATCCTCGAACGAATACAGGAAGAAAAACATATCTGGTTGAATACACGGGTGCATAAATTGTCCATTGATATAATTGCGCCACGCTCCAATCAACGATTAACCAGACGTATTAGCGCGTCGATGAATCGCGACGAGAAACGAGATCCTCGCATTTAAATCGCAAATGTGTTCTTTGTTCCGTGTCTCGTTACTTTTTTACCTTTTTTTTTTTTTTTTTTTTTTCCTTTTTTTTTTTTTTTTTTTTTCCTTTTTTTTTTTTTTTTTTTTTCCTTTTTTTTTTTTTTTTTATTTCCTTTTTTTTTTTATTTTTCATCGAACATCCGAGGCACGTGACAAACACCATTCGGTTCGGTTCTTTCATCAATTTACTCGCGAGTGAAAATTGTATCCGAGTATTCGTTAATGAGGGTGAAAAATAGAAGCATCATTTTCATGAAAAGTATGCTTTTTTTCATTTTTCTTTTCCCGCGCGAACAAACGCACGTGATAAATCTAGCGAATGCTGCGGAACGATAAATCAGGAACGAAATTTACATTTGCCCAGTCATATGTAACGTACGTTAAAAGAATGTTGAGTAGAATCCATAAATCAGTATCGAGAGTTTGCAACAGATGAAATATACGATTCGTGGGGCATGATTTAAAGAAAAATTAATAAAGGAAAGAACACGATTTTCATATCGTGATAAATATCTTCCGACGAAGATCTTCGAAAGACATTATTGATTTCGATTTCTTTCAAATTAATAATTTAATTTCCGATTCTCTAATAGATATATTTCTATAATAATTAACGAACAAACAAATCGTCGGGAACGAAGAGGTAACGAAGTGGTATGACGCGTGAAAACTAGGGGCAAAGATACAATAAAGAGATGACTTCTTACCCAGATGATCCTGTTCCCTCTGAACCTTGCCGGGCTCGACGATCAGCAGACACCAGATGGACACCAGGGACACCGACGAAAGCAATTTTCCCAATATTCCCATTTCTCTTCTTCCCGAAGCTTCCGTTTCGAAGCGATGAAAACACGGACCTCGGCGAGCACACACGCGACCGCGCACACGGAAATGTCAAATCAGCCAAGTAGACTTTCGTCTTTGCCGGGTTAATATTTCCCCCATTCGTTTTCCTTTCTATCCCTTTGCCTCTGAGAACGCCCGTCAAACACCCCTCCCTCTTCACCACCCTCCTCGTCGATTCGTCGGCTGTGGAAGTGAGAACGATTCACTGAACGATGTGCACTGAAAAAAAAAGAGGATAATATGTATTCCATTTTTTTTTTGGCAATCGAACGTATTTAACTTTTGATTTTATTTAATTAATTCCGCATCATTCGAATTAACCGGGGAGCAGAAAATTAATAAAATATAATATATTGTACAGAATACATGGAATGATGCATAATTTAATACATCTATTAGTACACGTAAGTCAACAGATTTTATTACACTTTTATTTAAATTTTCTTGGATAATATATATTCCAATTTATCATGATCCGTAATTAATTGAGAAAAAAAACGAGTTACGAATGGAACGTGATATAATAACGCTGTTTGAGTAAATTCTGTGAATGAACGTTATATATTTCTAATGACAGTTTTCAGCCATTGGCACGAGAGAAAGAAAAGCGTATCCGAGAGGAACGCTTAAAATCTTTTAGCTTGGTTATGCAGTAGCAGCTATGATCACGCTTAATGCGCTCTTGTTTTTCGCCTCTTTCGAATATTTCGGGTGACAAAGGATTTAATGGGTGAATTTGGATAATAGGATTACGACACGGTATGACTACGCGTTGCTCGAACACCGTAATTTGATTCTACGTAAATTTCAGCCGTGCGTTTCATTATGCTCGGCGAAAGCATTTCATTTCCGCGTTATTGATTTTTCTGTAAGCGTATTTAACCAAATTTGAACAAGCGTAAGTATGTCTGATTGTAGAGCAGAATTAAGTTTTGTTAATCATTGGAAAATGGAAAATTTTATGGGACGGGATGAATTTAGACAAGTGGAAGATAATTGTGAAAGACGTTCGTCTCGTTTTTAACAAGAAATCAAAGATTTTTTACATGCAATAGATAATCAAACTTTAAAAAAGATTCAATATTTATTATATTTTTAATCATAAAAATTCTCAAAATTTTGAACCATCAAAGGAGAAACTTTGGATCAGAATTATACATCGTGTTCCTCACGAAAGTTTGAAAACGCATCAGGAATGATATCCGAAAATGACGTAGAACAGACGTTGATTTCTGGGACGTGGGACGTGGTTTGTCGTCGATTACGTTCTACGAAAATTCCGCACGTCCATTTTCATTGCTGGAACGCCACGAATATCCAGGATTTCGAGCGAAATAATAGAAATGTCGATACAAGAAATCCGCTCCAGTGGCTTCCGCTAAATTTTTCTGCTCAAACGTTCTCCATTGAATTTTCGTGGATAATTTGAACTGATCGCAAGTAAATTAATGCACTATATTTATCATACTCTTTTCTTCACTTTCTAAAAGAAACTTGAGATATATAACAAGATATAAAATGTAGGAACAATTTTAAATAGAAAAAGAAAATGTCTTCGTTGCTATATACAAATTTAAATTTCCTCCAAATGAAGATACGATAATTGGAAATTTTACAAATAATTTAACGTATCGTAAAAAGAAAGAGAAAGAGAAAAAAAACATACTTTCAATACCAATAAATTCGAGCAAACATTCCATAAAATAAACTACAATCAATTCCATAAAATAAACTACAATAAGTCACAATTAATCCCTTTCCTTCGTTACTACTTCGTTCTCCTCCGTAATAAAGTATAACTCCTCGCAGAGGAAAAGAACGATAAAAGAAAGTGAAGAAAAAAGGAGGGGGGAAAAAAAAAAAAAAAAAGGAAATAAAAAAAAAAAAAAATAAAAGCGACGAACGACAAAGCGTTTTAAAAAAGAAGAAAAAGCGCGTGAGAAGGGAGAAATCGTGGTCGCAATGCGACACGACATTAATTTCTGCCTCGACTCTTCAGATTTACGCGATTCAACGTCATAAAATCGCGGCGGTGGTGGACCACGAAAGAAAAGGGCGAAACAAAGAACCGAGATTTTCTCCGCGGCGCGAGAAAGTGAGGCCAACCCTCGTGCTTTTAGAACACGAGTAATTCGACGCGGGGAGAACTACTCGTCCCGAAACATTAATATGACGGAGATGACGCTCTTACTCTCTAATGAGATTAAAAGTTATCGAGGATTACAGTGCATTAAACATATTAAAATGGCAAGCATTATTCTTTATCGAACGTAACGTTGATATAATGCGCACTGGAATCTGGAAATCTGGAATTGTATTAATTTAAATTGCGAACAGTGACGTTACTCTTCGAAAGATCGAGATGGTTTTGCAACGCGATGCATCATATTCTGATTCTGGTTCTGGTTTTATTTTTACGTTTTTGAAAGTAAAGATAAAATATTATTCGAAGATTTTCAGTACTGAAATCTCCACCACTTTTGAAACTCTTATCAAACTGCGTACATTTTCTGTATCATTTATTGTATCTCGATTTTTACCATGGATAAAAAACTATTATGGCAACTTCAATGATCGATACCAACACTTTCGATAGATATTTTATTCTTTTTAATCTTTCGATTTCTTAAGGAATATATAAACAATTCCTGGAACGTGAAACAAAGGGAAGAAGAGAAAAAAAACGATAACGATAAATGATCAATCATTTTTTTCATTTTATCTTTAAAATAATAAAGATTTTCCGCATCCTATCCTCGATATAAATTGTATAAATATTTACACTAGAATGCTAAGTCAATCTTCGACGAGGAAAACAACTCTCCTGTCTTTTATTCTGAACTTTGGTGACTCTATGGTATATTTTCTTCCTGAATATTTGGCGAATACGAACGACGTGACAAGATGAAACTTGAAGGAAACAAGTGGCAAGTTGGATCGTATTCAAAACGATCCCCTTTGTTTGCCTAACAATATAATGATAATTTTTATACAAATATCTTCTCTTGTTTATTATTTTGAACGAAATTAAAAAGTATTCTAAGGATTAATATTTATAAGTATAATGTTTATCAATTTTTAACGTTATAATATAATGTAACTGGCATAAAAAAATATACAAATTCTGTCAGAACGTGTAATAATTTTCTTTGATATTATTTTTCATTTCAACCACGTGAAAAACAAACTTTCGTCATGCGAAAACAGACTGACGCGTTTTATTTTTATTATTATTCACGGAGGCGACAAATTCGTGCACGAAACGAGTATAAATAATGCTAAAAAAATTATATGTTTTTTTTTTTATAGAGAATGTTAATATACATTTCATAAGACACATTTCGATTCTGAAATGTCATAATAAATACAAAAATTTATTATATACGAAAATGTTGATTAAGAGTTTATTTATCGAATTATAAAACGAATATTAATAGCCTTGTATACGAATACTAATTTAATTAAATTCGTTTAATATAATAATCACATTACATCAGTCGTACATTTTGAAAGAGATAAATACCTCGTGTTTTAAATTCCAGGCATGTATGAGCTATTTCCAATACTTTATCAAATATTATTCCATAAAATTAAATTTTATTTTAAATGAAAAATGTATACCTTCATAATAGAAACGTGCGGTTCCGATTGAAAAACTTGAAAAATGGAAATAATATCACTCTTCTCTCAATCATATTAACCAAAATTCTCGTTTAAAAAAAAAAAAAAAAAAAAAAAAAAAAAAAAAC
>NW_006263424.1:36671-42472 GCF_000469605.1 Apis dorsata
ATCAACTTATCAAAGAGAAAAAGAGATTGAAATATTAACTCATTATTTCAACCATTATAAAAATCAATATGAAATCTATCGTGTGATTTATGAATATAAAATTAAAATTAAAGTAAAAGTGTCAAATATTAATTAAAAATTAAATAATAAAATAATAATATTAAAACATAAAAATCACTACTATATATTATTATTTATTTAGAATTTAAATTATTTTCTTTCCAATAAAAATAATATTTATTTCATTTATCTTTTCCAGGAAAGAAAAATTATTAATTCCGTAAAAGATTCAAATGAAAATGGAGAAACGATAAAATGTATCTTTTCAAAGAAAAAGAAACTAGTCTTTTGAAGAGGCGAAGATCGACATGGCCTTTCGAGTCCTCATCAGATCGCAGATTAATCGAACGGAATGAATTCCGGGCAAGGAGTGAATTTACAGAGGTGAATTTCGATCTTGTAAGCATTAACGATAGAAAAGCTGTCAACGACAGGTCATTTGGCCACCTGGAAGGCGTGACGTGGTAATATTAATGGAGAGCCCATTCGCATTAACGTGTCATGTCAATCTTTGAGTTTTAGCGCACAAAGTTGCGAAATTCTTAAATTACATACAATACAATTCTTAAATTAAATACAATACAATATAATAAAATTTATGAAATAAATATATAAACTGATAATCTGATAATTTTTAATATTTTTTGATTTACACGCGAATGAAGTTTAACTATTGAATATTTGAAATATTCGACTATTAAATGAAAAAAAGTATGAAGTGACGAAGTAAAGATATTCAAAGTAATTCCTTTTCAAAGATTAGAGTATTAAAAATTTAAATAACAATAATAAACAGATATAATTGGTGAAAGATATAATCATTTGAAAAATTAGCATAGCGTTTAATAAGATTTATTTAATCCTCTCGTAAATTTTGAATAATTTACTATTTTTTCTAGGAGAGGAAATCACATCAAACGCATTGGCTCGTGTGATTTAAAATGGCGTGTCCGCACGGGAATGAAATTAATCGCTTTCACGTGGAAGAATTCCTTTAATCGCGGGTTGGAGAAGTTCAATTTCAACTTTTGGTTTCCTACAGTAAACTTTTTCCGCTGTTGCGGAAAAACAATTTAAATAAATCAGTTCATAATAAAGTATGAAATTACTTTACAGTGAACATTCTGCGACAGTTGATAGATGCTTAACTTTTTCTTCAAAATAAAAACTAATCTTCATACGATATCGAAGAAATATAATAAAAAAGAAACATCGATTCATTTATATATATATAAAAATTAAGAAAAAAAAAAAACAAATTTTAAAAAGAAAAACAAAATTAAAGAATATAGAATATTTAATATCTTCATAAAATTTTTACTTACACATTTCACTAATTCCAAAACAAATATCTCTTTGAAAATTTCAATTTAACTTGATAAAAAAATTCTATGCGAAGTTTATTGAAAAAAATTCTTAAAAATAATAAAATCCAACTTACTACCACGCACCTATTTTATTTAATAACATTCCCCGCAACAAATTCCCAGATAAAAATCTCCAATAGTTACGAACAATAATCGATATGCCGTAACCACATTCTGTTAACAAACTCGTTAATTAATTTAGAGGAATTTCAGTTTATCAAACACGATCTTTATCAACATCCACCACTGCGCAAATCCACTGTCTACGTTATAATCAACCCAACAAAAATATCGTTCCACGTTTAAATGTCTCCCTTCCCTTCAACATCATCCAATCCCTCGACGTACCTTCCCGCATAATCTCGGCTAATTTTCTCATTAAACGTAAAATAATCATCAAGCATCCTCCTTCCACCTATTCAATTATCCCAGGATGATCCAAGCCATGATCATCGGACGATGTTCAAAGGTCAAAGATTTCTTGAAAGGAAGGTTCGAACCTCTTCATCCTTCGAAAAATACGAGATCCTCGTTCCTCTTCTCCACCACATCGTCCATGGCGCGAATAAATACGATCTTCCGCGGATGAAACTTCGACGAACTGTAACAGATGGCTTCGTGACTCGGGCGTCAAGTTCCGGGTGGAGGGTGGAAAGGCATGATATCCATCCCTCCGGCCACCAGAGGGAAGAATTGAACAGCACTCCTGGGACATCCGTTGAGGATGCCTTGCTTTCGACGCGTCGACCGCGATTATTTTAAAAGCGTCTTTTCAACAACTGGTTGCAACTTAATCCCTCTTTCTTTCAAGGAAGTGAGTTCGAACGACAATTTTTACGGTTATTTTTGGACAAACGATGATTAAATACGTAATCCCTCTTTTCTTTGTTTCCTGGTGTTTTTTTGGGTAAATTGATGAATTGAGAATTTTATTATTTCGTATTTTCATACGTTGCAATAGAAATATTAATCCATGCATATTTTATGCATTATTATTTTTTATATTGGTTTGAGTCGTTTGTTGGGTTAATTGATTAACAATGTAACTTTCTTTTTTCAAAAAAAAATAGATTTAAATAACGACTCTATCATTATTTAATATTTTTAAACTGGTAAATTTCGGAATTTTGAATTTAAATCGTGGAAAAATATGTTTTCCAAATGAAAGAATAAAGTAGTATTAAATGTAGACTTATATTATTTATTTTTAAATCGATTTATAATTTACTCTTGAATTATTATCTTTCAAAAATATGCATTTTAAAATGAAATGAAATTCGTGACCAAAATAGGTTAAAAGAGACGAATAACTGCCGTTTCACGTGATGCAGATGTTTAGTAGGTTAAACGCGACGAAGATTGAGAGATGCATGTAAATGTCTTATTGATCCACGAGATTGGAAAGGATCTTTAAATCTCTTATTTTAGTTTCCCGGTAAATAATATAACACGATTTATAAACTTAGTGTTCAACGTAATACTACGTCTTAAAATTTAGCCTTCGCTCAGGTTGATGCAAAGTAAACACCGACGAGTTCGAAAATTCCCTTTGAAGCATATTAGAAGCAGATGAACTCGAAATTTTGAATTTTAATGAAGAAGAACTTGCAAAAAAGCAATCGATAAATCATTTCACTCTTCTCCTAAATAAAAATATAAAAACACTGTATAATTGGCCCACGTTTTCACAGTATATGCAAAATAAAATTTTTATGAAGACGATTAAAATAAATAAATAAAACCTTGTTCAAATATCGTAACACGTATTAAACTTCGAATATTTTGTATATCTTTTTTCTTTTCCTTTTTTTTAAATATCATACGAATTCCATAGAATCCACAAAGTAGTCACAAAGAAGTAGAATCAAAGATGTACCACGAATCTCTATTACCGCGAAGGTACCGTGAAACTTTTAACAATCGGAGATTTGTTTTTTAGCGACAGATGTATGGCGGTAATCCCGGCAAAAAGCTTGGAGAGTGGATTAAATTTCAGAGAAGCTAATCCTCTGCTCTGCTCGTCAAACGTCAAGGGAGAATCAATGGTGGAGACGTGTCGCGTGGCAATCCAAGGAATTAAAAAATCTCGAGTGGGCGAGGGTTGGCTGGGACGGACAAAAAAGAAGGAGAAGAAAAAAAAGACTGGAAGGATCCTCTCTAGCGCCAGAAGAGCTAGGATTATGTCAATTTGAACGTCAGACGCCGTCATCAAAGTCCTTTCTCTCTATCTCTCTCTCTATCTCTCCCCCTTTTCCTCCTTTCAGGTAGGATCCCTTCAACGCGCTAAACACGCTTTTCAAACACGAGTGCAAATCAGTCGAAGTGTACGGGGTGGTTTGCCACCGCCTTGTTTTGCGAGCAACCCTTGCTCCAACATAATCCTCTTTGGGAAGAAACGTTTCCTTGTTTCGCGAGTAAGATCGGGGATCCGAACTATGAACAGATTTGATGGATCGTTGCATCATTGCATCAGCCGGGTTTATTATCATGTGAAAATTATGGTATATTTTGATTGGAAATATTTTGATTGGATAGAGCGAATATCTCAATTTTCTTTTCCTTTTCGTTTCAATTTATTAGATGTTGATACTTTGATAATAGTTAATAATAGTTAATAATAATAAATGGTGAACACGTCACGTTAAAAGAGAAGCATGTCCATTAAGGAATAATTTATTTTTTTAATCGTGAAAGAAAGAACTTTTAGAAATAATTGAAATTATAATATTTATAAGAATAATTATTCTTCTCTTTTAATGATTACATTACAGGTTTATGTACAGAGTGTCTCAATTGATTTTGATTTTCTCAATAAAATGTTAATGTAAAAAATGTTTTAGATAAAAGTTAAATAGTATTGACAAGATATATTTTCTACAAAAGAAAAATAGATAATTCTATTACAAATAATAATATTGAGAAAATGAAAATCAAAGTATAACAAATCAATCAAGAGAACAAGTTATTATTCTAATCTTTTCGTGGAATATTCTCTTCATCTTAGATATCTTTTGTTTACAGAATCATCTTCGTCCCATTAACGTGAAAGACGATTAAATTTTATCTATTTTCCCGCGCACGAAGAAGGTGGAAGAAGAAATAAGACATCTCATCGCGTAATAAAATATTCAAATTGGCGAGTTTTCAAATTGTATTTCCTTTACCGATCCTTTCAATGGAAATAACGAAAATAAATGGCGGAATGGCGGAATGGTGGAGGGTCGAAATACCAAGGGAGGATAGATGGTGGAAGGATAGGCATGGCGGAGGGAAGGAGGGAAAATACACACAGGGTGGAAAAAGGTCGAGGCAGTGATCCGTAATCAATCACGATAACCTGGATATTCGATTTCCACGCCAATTCGAATCGTCCGCCAATTGACTCCTTCGCAATCGAGATTTAGGTGTTAAGAAACTTACCGCGGTTGTTTCAATTTCTTTTCCAACTTTGTATCAGTGGAATTAGACAATTTAAAGAATCGAATAATCGTGGTGGAACGAAGATTGAACGAATTGGACACGCCTATCTTGTTATCTTGTCAAGAGACACCGATAAATTTCGCTTTTAAAAAGATTTCCGGAAGAAGATCTCGTCGTCTTCTTGACTTTAAAATATATTGCGCGGACCAACTTCGAATAAGATCGTTCCTGATAAATCATTCCATTCGAGAACGAGAATTCTTGATTTATTTTTCAAAAAAAAGGGGGGATAATTTCGATTTAAATCGAATCAGGGATTAAAGTTTAAATTGAACACGAATCCAATTTTTTAAATCCTCGAAACAATCCGCGTTAGTTTGAATCTTGGAAGAGTTTATTAAATAGAGCGTGATTATCTTAAGAATTTTACGTCTCTTTTTATCGCAACGATAATGGACGTTAAAAATCGGAATCAACCGATATTCCCAAACGAGGATCTTAAAATTTGAATTTATGATCTCGAATCGTTGGAAGGACGATAATGACACGTTCAAAGGCAAACAACACACATCGCTACCCGATCGAATTTAACTTTAATCTTTATCGCGCATCAATTCGTTCCCAAACAGAATTGCAAGCGTGGACAAGCGAAGAAATAACATTGAAACTTCGTCCCATTACTTCGTCTAATCTCTGCACGAACATTTACGACAAAAAGTTAAAGCGAAATAGACAATCTCGAATGATTGTCCCCTCCTCGCAGAAACGTAACATGAAAAGTTTAACAGGATATCCAACTTTCAATTCACTGATACCGTGCCCCTGAAAAATTGTTTCTCTTCCACGGTACTTTCATCAATCTTTCAAAAGTCTGTTTGCCAAACTGTTTCCACGGTCAATTTCGTTGCAACGAAAAAAAAAAAAAAAAAGAGAAAGAAAGAGAGAGAAAAGAAA
>NW_006263424.1:42616-50585 GCF_000469605.1 Apis dorsata
AAGGAACAAGTTCGACACTCCACACACCGGATGCTAATAAATCATTCTTCTCAAAATGAACCAAGTTGCGCAGCGATCCAAGCGAAGCGGATTCTTTCTTCATCGAAAATTTCGCAATCGATTTTCCCTCGTCTCGAACAACGTCAGAATTCTCGATTCGCCGACAAAGGGACCGGATCCACAATAAGAAACCTGACGGAAACTTGCCGCTTTCCGCCAGTTCCGTTTCCTCTCCTCTCCATCTCTCGTATAGGCACGCGCCCTATAAAATCTAACCGGGATATCCAATTGAAATTGGATCCTGTTTTTACGGAAGTACAACAGGATGCCTGTTCCATTGAGGACTAATATCGAGACCTCAAAGGCGGATATTGCTTCGAGACGCCTAAATTCCCGTGCCAAGACGGCACTTGAGAACGCAAGTTGGATCAAGAACCCAATCTCTCTTTCCGTCATTCGTTACGTTTGAAAAATCTTCTTTGGAGATTTAATCTCGCGCCATTCACGCGTGAAACTTATTTTCGAACAGAGACGATCGTATGATCTCCTCTCCAAATTTCCAAAATTCCATAAAAGAATCATCAATACCTCTTCCCCAATTTCACTTCCTTACCCCTGATCCCGAAAAATTCCATCTCATCGAGGGAAACTCCTCTTCTCCCGTTTTCGAGTTAGTTAAGAAACAGGTCACGATCGCAGATCTGCGAAATCGGAATCCATCTCGAGCCAATTATCGGTCTTATCCTTGGCCGGTTTCAAAGTTCCTAGCCGGGCAACTCGGCCAATAGACGGCGGATGCAAGCACACTTGGCCAAACGGGTTCGGCCCGTTTCGAGTATAATAGGGAGAGGAGGAGCCAAGATACGACAAGTTACTCGCCGGAATCCATGTTCTCAACACGACGGTCATCTTTCCACGACTATCGGTCCCACTTGCCCCCAGCCAATGCGCCCAAGTATGCGCGCAAGGCTTCACGAATATCGAGAACCGTCTGAGAATTGCATTCAACTTCTCCCCATTCCCTCCTCTCTCTCTCTCTCTCTTATTCCTATACCTTTGTGTGTACACGTAAACGTACACATCGAGATACTACGTGTATCCGCATACAAACAAAAGCGTGTCCCGTGATAATTGCACTTCTGGGTTATTGAACTCCTAATCACGAAGTGACAACTGTTTCTAACCGTGCTCTCCTCGCTCCAGGGGCATTTACCCTTGTCTACGTCTCCATCAATGCAAACTATTTCGCTTCCCTACTTCCGAATTCCAACCTCTCCTCGCTGTCAACTCTCCTTCCCTCCTTTTTCCTTCCTTCGCCCTTTGCTATCTCTTTGGTTCTCCACAACCATCTTCTTCTTCTTCTTCTTTTTCCTTGGAACGAAAATCTTGAAAGTCTTTCGACCCCGTTTCAGCTGGAGGAAAAAAAGAAACGAAACGAGACGAGACATTTTTCTCCCTCCCTTTCGAAATCTCCTATTGTTTTTATTCTTTCCTTCCTTAATTATCCTCCTTTCCATCCCCTCGCAAGCCAGGCTCCCAATACTTCTCGACAACTTCACTTCCAATCAAATAGATATCTCGCAGCTATTCTCCATATTGGGACCAGTATATATGCATCTTCGTTAAAGCGAGACACGAAACGTTTCTATACACCTTCTGGATTTATCTCGTCACTCTTGGGGATGCACCTTGGACATCGGCCTTCATTAAACGATACAAACGGTCGTTAAGAGACTGGTCGAAAGTCGTTCTGTTCCGTCTCTTGTCGGGCTGTTGTTCAATCAACGCGAAGGAGTCGATTAAGTCGCAACCCCTAACTAACTTCGTGACCTATGATCGGTGGAATAGAAGAGGAGGAGCAAATTGCCGATCGATGAAACGAGCAGATCTCGATGAAACGGAGAATTGGAGGAATTTTCGTCGGGATGGACGAATGGAAAAAATGAAAGAAGAAGAGAGCGGAAACCGTTTCGAAAAAGAAAAAAAGGAAAGGAGGAAGGGGAGGATTGAGAGTGGAGTTGATTGGAGGGATATTCTTGGTAGTGGGATGGATTAAATCGTCGAACGTGTATCGATATTTCGCGTGCCACGAATATATAAATATTTATCGATCCCGCATCGATATGCATGGATTGGTGGCGACAGTGTATCGCGTTATTAGCACTTTGGAAGGCGAAGTTGCGGGTATCTGATCGAGGGGTGAATTTTGGATGTTTGGAAAAAAATAAGGGAATGGAAAGACACGTTATTCCTATTTTTCATTTTTATCTTCGCGGTGTATTGTTGTTGATCATTGTTTAACGTCAATCATTGATCACGTTTGATCGTTGAAGATTTTCTTACAGGGAATATTTAGAAAATTGTGCACAACGTTGGAAAGCATTGCGTTCATCCGTCGATCCAAAAATCGTATTGGTTTAATACATCGAAGCGGAGGATAAAGAAAGCACGAGAAGAATTTCTCGAGCAATACATGTGAATCGAAGACGTAAAGTGCATTCCCTGATTCTTGAAATAGACGATTTTACGTGAATCGCTCGCATTTCCCGAATACATCGTCTTTCTTGAAGGGTATCCTCAATTCTCATTAAAATGTAAAGAGTCTTGAAATTCTAGAACGAGATTACATCGTGCCTCTATCTAATAATGCCTCGATGCAGATTTCTCAGTTCACTTGATATAAATAATTTCCTTGCAAACAATCCGCGAATATTTAATATAATTTCTGTTCACCATTTGTCCATCATGAAATTCGATCGAATAAAATTATTTGAATCCAATTTACAGACACATTCGAAGGTGTCGTAAATATTATCAAAAAGAAAAAGAGAATCAATCAAAATAATTAAACAATCAACTCACAATTTATCCAAATTTCGTCGATCAATTGAAGAAACGCTTGAAAAATCCACAGTTTTAATTACTCTACACTTATTACTCCACTTACCGATCATAAAACAACAATCTCACAAATTCTTACACATTTCTCTGAGCGTAGAAATCCGTATTCCTCATATTTTCACGAATGGACCAAGTTTTCCCGCCATTTTCGAGAATCATTCTCCCGCCACGCGACCAAGAGAGAGAGAGCGTGTTTCCTTGAGAACGAACGTGCCACGAGAAATGCCCAAGAGGCACTGGCCGTGTTTTCGCGAGTGGCTACGAAAGCCGGAATTCCGTTTCACCGCCATGTCTCCGATTTATATTTGGCGCGGCCAAGCCGCGCTAATAATATGTGTTCGCTATTGTCGATCCATGGATCATTCGCGGCCCCCGAAACCACCGTGGAAACCTCTTAGCCTCGAAAATTTTTGGACGACGACGATAGGGACGTGATTGATGTTTTCCTGCCGGTACTTAACCATTCAGTTCAGGGAACACGGATGAATGAGAAAAGTTTTGGTAATTAGGATAGCAAAGTTAATTGGAACGCACGTTCATTGGCCGACAATTTGTGAATTTCGAGGCGAATAAATTTATGAGCCAAGCGTGACGTTTTTGAGGAAGAATTAATTGGGAACATATATCCCATGGATGATTGGGACGATTTTGAAGAAAAGAGGAAAGAAAGGTATTATATCGAGGAAGAATCACATTGTGACTCGTGTACCTTTTACGTAAAACTGTGGATAACGATAAAATATCTTCAAATTTGGGAATATTTCTTAAACAATACGTAGCTAAAGAAGTACGACAGAAAAAGAAAATCTAAAACATGAAGAAGGAGCTACTTAATTGCATTATTAGAATTGTCGAAATAATAAAAGTGGCTGTAACGAGAATATATATTTATAGATTGTGGAATCTCTGTGGCTCTCGTGGATCGCAAGTTTTTCAGGGAATGTTGCTAACGAATTCAAAAAAGAAAAGTAGCTAGTAAAACTACGGAATTCGTTGATTCGTCACTTTCAAGTTACAAGTTAAAAATTCTAAATTTTCGTTTGTGAAATTTCATCCCTAGACTAGTAAATTTTCATGCAAATACATATTTTCAATGATACATTATATTTTAATAAACTATTTTTATTAGGATTAATAAAATCATTGTACTCGATTAAAAATCTTATTAAAATTAGGAAAAATTTAAACCGCTATAAATCCGAAGATAATGATCTTTAATCAATAAATGAAAAGCATTAAAAGCACGAAACTTTTCTTTTTAAAACGTTTTTTGAATTATTTTGATACGACTTCCAGTTCTCGAGATATCGTCGTGTAAAGGAAAAGGTAAATTTAATAATTTTTAATCGTTTATTTTCGTCTTTGTTGGTTACTCGAATCTCTCGTTTCTATCTTGTCTCACTGACCTACCCTAAACTCCAGACAAGCATGTTTCCTAGAAAAACATGGTATGCATTTCCAGGAAAAAATGTAAATCGCGAACCCATTCATAATCTCTGTGCTACGAATACTTTGAGTCTACATCTCGACAATCGATTGAGATATCGAGATAAATCAAAAAACGAGATAAATCATTCAAGCGTACAGTTTCCTCTATTTCCCGAGTGTTTTGATCGTTTTTCTCTGTACTTTTTACACGAAAAATCGAAACTTTTCTGTAACTTTGCACGAATGAAATATTCTTTAATATAATTTGTGTATAATTGTGATGGTTAAACAGATCCAAATCGAACGCTGTCGTAATCAATTTTGTACTTAAATTAAGAAGTATATAAACGATTTTTCTAACTTTCAATAATTTATTTATAAAATGTCGCGCTAGCGAGCAGTTAAAACGAAAGCAACTGTACAAAGCAATGAATCGAATATTCGTGTAGCGATGATTTACGTACGTCGAACGCATCCAATCCGCATCCCCTCATTTCCCGGCTATTGTTCGACCCCAAATTTTTTCCCAACGTTTTCGTTTATTAGCGTCGACGCGTATCGCGAAATGAATGGCTGCAATTTTCGAACGTGAAATCGAAAATTCTGGCGCGCCTGGAGATTGATCGCGGCGAATCCGAATAAAACGTTGGCAGGGAAAATTGTGGAAAATAAAAAAAGTTGGCAGACACCGGGAGTCGAATTCCACGCTAAACGCCTCCTACTTCTTTCTTCGATAAATTTTATCACCAATTCGTTCGCAATTCTAAACAATTTCCCCTTCTCCTTGAAAAAAAGGCTCCGAAAATCGTGAATTTTAATTTTTTTTACCGAGAACGTGCAAAAATTTATTCGAGTAATAATAAATAATAAATATTATCGAGTGATAAAATTAATTTTACGCTCATCAAGGGTACGTAGAATAATTATCTCCAACTCATACGTAAAACGAGTATCTCCACAACCGATATTTATCAAGAGATACATACGAATATGATTGATATATTCAACGATTTAGAGATTTAATCATCAATACGACACGATCCACCAATCTTCTTCTCGCAAAGTAACCGGAAACACCGTTCTTGTACTCCGTGAAAGTTCAACGTAACAAAAGCCTCGGTTCCCATGCTGGTAACACCGAAGTAACGGGCACCGATTGACATCGGCTGCCGTTGACTTAATCCTTACAGGATCCAAAGTCGAAGCTACTTCGATGTAGCCGCCCGAGTTTTGGTCAAGTTGCGGCCGGGTCGCTTCCAAGTTTCCGCTGCGGCAAGATGCAAATCTGTTAGTTGCATTCCAACCAGAGTTTTCCTTACAAACTTGGAAGCGGTAAGCTCGCGCCCCAGCATAGCCGAGCATCTTACCCCCAGGAAGTCATTGGAATAAGTAAGTCGGGCTTGGATCGAACACAAATTAAAAATTTACTGCGCTTTCTCACGATAAATGTAATATAAAGAGTGGAATATTTTTCCGTATCTGACGAAGAATTTTGCGATAAAGAAGTTTTTTTGTTTAATTTTGCATATAGAATGTTGGATAGAAGGGAGAATAAATTAATTCTTGGAATGTTAAATTAGTCATTTATAAATATTCTATAGTACTTGTATTAATTGAAGTTATTTATATTTTATTTTCACATGTAAATTTTATTAGTAAATGTATTGTGTCTATAAAAGATTAATTAGCTTTGATACGTTTGATTGTTACGGGATAACGTTGAAAGAATTGTTATTTAAAATATCGAAGGATATCGATATTGTTGTTATTGAATTAATGTTTATTTTTAAATAAAATATTTTCTTTAAATATTTTTCGCGAGAATAAAAAGCGAAAACATTCATCGACAATTCTATATATCTATATTGTTCACTTGAATTTATAAACTTCATAAAACCTTGTAACTGCGGGGGAAAAAACAAGGATTAATTGAAACAAATCAAAAATTCATTTCGTTTCACAGAATTTTCTACGTCAATTTTATTGTATCAACTATTTATACAACTATTTACAAAACAGCCATCCGAATGTTTCATGTTTTCTGACACGAATGTTTTATAGACACAATACATTTACTAATAAAATTTACATGTGAAAATACACGTGTTATTTCCCTTTATATCATACAATCTACTTCTACTATAATTAACTTCAGTTGATACGAATTCAACTTCAATTATTGCGAATATTTATAAATGATTAATTTAACATTCCAAGAATTAATTTCTTCAACATATTCAAACAATACTTACATAAATTCAACCATGAATATTCCCAAATACTTTCCAATTACAAATCACATTCTCCTTTCCCTTGAAAAATGGAGGGATGACAATCGACAAGTTCGTGGAGAGTTTGATCTTGGTCGTTGGAAGTGTTCTTCTTTCAAGAAATACCCGGCCAACAATGGGAAACACAACTCAGGTGGGGACGATCAAACTCGTGATATAACCCAATCTATTATTGCCAGAGAGGGAGAGTGACTTCGCGTTTCGTATTTGTGAAATATTTATGAAAGCCTGGATTGTACGTGGCTAATGAGGAAAACATTCGCGATACGGATACGTGGAATAAAGCAAAACAAAACAGAAAAAAAGAAAACAAAGTATGAAAACAAGATCGAAGGAATTTCAAACGTTCACGAGATTGTTTCGTTCATCGTCTAATTGCTCGTTCTGAATTTTATTCCCGTAAAATGGAAAATCGTTGGCGATATTTTTTAGGATATTATTTTGCGTTGAAAAATTTTGTGTAGATGAAATATAAAAGTGTTAGATATATTAAGTGAATAAGTGGATATAAGAGTAATAATATTACATTAGAATAATTATTACTTCATTAATGTTGAAATTTTATTGAGATAAATGGGTTGGATGAATAAAATAATAAATGCATCTTTTGATAGAATGAGTTGTACGTATAGATATCGAAGTTTTCGTTTCAAAAGGAGACACTTTACATCCACAAATTTTAACAAATAACTCTCTGATGAATTCGAACCGTGAAAAGCTGGAATCTCTAACGTTCTAAAATATTTGCAAAGCTGAAAAGAGATGAATTGAAAATTTCTAAGGAAACAGGACAGACTACAGCCTTTTCTCTGGATGATAAAAAATTCCGAGCTAAGAGGAGGACCATTAAGAGCCATTGAAATTAAGAGATCCACGAATACATTCACATTTCTTGATAACAGGATGTATTTTTTTACAAAAGCAGAAAAATTCAAGCGAAAGAGTTAAACGACCAACTTGATTCTCCATCGCATAATAGAAACGGACAATAGCCATTTTAATATCTCCTCAGCTTCCTTCCTGGAAAACTGTTTATCACTGTGTATCACCGTGTACATCTGGCTTTCGTTATCTTTTCCATAGAGAAATAAAAGAAATCTCGGGGAGGCCTTGAATAGGGTCTCGTCCAACGAAAAAACAAAGCCGTTCGAGAAGAGGGACGAGAGGGTTGTGTAGGAATAAGGGAGCGAAATAGATAAAAGACAAGGAGGAGAGAGAGATCTTCTGAAATAGAACGAATCAACCCAAGTGGAATGTCTAGCTTGGACGATTCGTGGAGGAGGATCGTGAGCTGTCACTGGAAATCTCTTTAAAGTTTCTTTTTTTTTTTTTCTTTTTTTTTTTTTTTT
>NW_006263424.1:50803-65590 GCF_000469605.1 Apis dorsata
ACGAATTGATAAAATTACGATACAATAAACGTTTCGAGCTTCTTTTTCGATTTTTAAAAAAAGATTCATAGAATGGTGATTAAAGTGAAAAATATTCTACTTCGAAATCGTGTTTTCTTTTCTTTTCTTTTCTTTTTTTCTTTCTCTCTCTTTTTTTTTAGAAAAGATTGCAAATTAAATTTCGTTGCTTTATAAATTGCATTAAAATTGTTGTAATTTAATGGAGAGAATGATTCAATTGTCAATATTCATTGACAGGATATAAAGTATTTTCCGGATCATTCGTCTTCACCATGGACCATAATTATCACGATAATGCGCACAGATGTACGATCTTATCGTGATTTATCAATGCTCGAGAATAGCACAGCCGGGTATCGAACGATTTTCCATTGAACGGCATTTCTACCCCTTCAAATCGAACCCCTTCTCATGTTTTCTTCCATCTATTCGATCCTTCATTCTCGTATTATTCTCTCTCTTCTATTTTTCTCCCCATTTTTCATATATTTCCTCTTAATAATATACTTTACACATATTTGTATAATTCTTCAGATTTGTCAAAAATTTAATTATATTCTCTTCTCGAAATCAATTTCCTAGCCGCCATAGCTGCCATCATTAGCGTAATCGATTATTGAAAGCATAATTAATTCTAAAAGTAAAAACATAGAATCTTCGTTAATAAACAAGAATATATATATTTACAATAATTAAAATCGTCGATGAATAGATGCAAAATTTACGAAGTTTTGTAAGAAAACTCTATTCTTCTTGTAAAAAAAAATAACACACGATATTTCGTACACGTTATTAAAAATCATTAAAAACTTATTATCTATTAAGTAACATCGTTATCTCTGTTGCAATGATTATGCAAACTCGCGTATAATGGTTCACGATAAATTGGAATTTCGGTATCCGTATCGAGAAAGGGTATATTAATTAGTGAATCCAAAACAGAAGTCCGGTAAGGAAAGAGGATAGCAACAGAGTGGGACGGTGATAGTGCAATTATTTACGCGAAACTGGATGCTTTAGACCCCAGACGGTAATATACAACCGTTCCAGGAAATATCTAATGCAAACGAGAAGAGGATTAATAAGCACCTTACTAACGAATTTCGCATAATAATATCTACTCAACGCGAATCATTAAAGTATATTCCATTTTTCTTAAATAAATTCATCCATTTTTATTTGTTCGAGAGAAATTTCGAGTGAAATTCCTTTTCGAACAAAGTATGAAATATATATATATATATATCTCTTTGAAACGTTCGTATCCTCCATACTTTTCCATTCTTCAATTCTCTCGCACACAAACTACGATAATTCACCTCGTTAACAACTCGTTATCGAGCTTTCAGAAATTGTTCCATATCGACGATGATGCTTCGCGTATCCGAGAGGGATAATAAGGGGGGGATTCGAAGGACTGTAATTAATGAATCCCCCTCTCGCGGCGATGGGGATACGATGGGATTGTTGGCATAAAGCAAGGGTACGAATCAGAGCAAAAGAGTTAATTCTCCGGAAAAGTTTCTCAGCGCGTGATCGAAATGGTTCAATGGCCTTTAGGGGGGGAAAAGTGGTCATCACACAGGAACATAATAAAAAGTTGGATCGTTTCCGGCGTAATGAGTTTCCAAACAATCACTTCCTACTCGATCGATGTTTAAAAATCGTTCCCATGCACGAGATGTACGAGAGGAGTCGTTCTAATTTCCAATCGCGCGTGCACGGGCAATTTAATTTGTTCGAAATTCAAATTATTATTACAACAATTTATTTAAACACACGTTCAAAAAGTATACTTCATATTCTTTTGAGTAAAATTGTTACAACATCAATCAAATATTTTATTCTTATGCGAACGATCAATAATACCAATCATCCTCTCTTTTCTAGCGTATCCATGAATTCGATAAATCGATCAGAAATTCTCCCCTATATTTCAAGAAGAATTCTTTCATTCTTGTAATCATCAAGCTGATCTATTATCCACTTAATCGGTCAAAACGGATCCCGTATTCCGATAGGAGAGAGAGATCGATACCGCCGCAATCGTGGCGCCGCGCCGTTCGAAAACCACAATCCAATCTCCGCGAGGCAGCAAAGGAGGTCCGCGGGAGGCGAGAAACCGGATGGAGGCGTCAGATTTCACGGAAGGGATGGGAAATTACCACGAGTTTCGAGTGCCACGGTTAAGCGTAAATCCGGTTGGCTGGCTGGTAGAATTAAAATCGCATTTTAATCGTCCCCGGGATAATCACAACCGACGGAATTTCCCCCCCTCCCTCGGATTAAGGAACTCCTATTCGAGAGCAAACAAGCTTCCGCCGATTTCCGTCTTGAATCCCGCCACGGTTTTCAATTAGCGGCCGCGAGACGTTCCATTTCGCGTTGATGGCTCCAAGTTGAACTAACAAAAATGTGGCCTCGAGCGAGGGAAATTATTTGGTGAAATGAAAGATGCACAGCCGCGAAGAGTTTGTTTAGAGTGAAGATTTCGATACGTAAAGAAAAATTGTCGAATCTTTGTTCGAGGTCGTGATTGAAGCGATTGATAAATTTTGAAAATGATTCCAAGTAGTAAAATGCAATGAAAATATAGTGGAAATGCAAATGTAATAAAATTTAATGAAGTTACAATGGAAAATCAGCTGAGTTCGAATAATTTGAATTATATGAAATTTTGTTCGTTTATTAGAGAGATATACATTTAAAAATAAAACTAAAATAATTTCATCAGTTATGAAATTTCGAGAGAGAAATCTAAAAAAGAAAAGGTAAGAAACATCGACGAATAATTTTTAGAAGCACACACTCGCTTCCTGGTTTATTTTTGTCGTTTGTATCTCGAGCGTTCGTATTAGCATAAGAAATATTATTTTCGTGTCACGTAAGAAATATCCCAGCGAAACAAGTACAAAATTGCTTGGTTACATAACAAACTTCCTCGTGGAAAATAGTAATTTATGAATTTAAAAAATATTATTTTTTACAGAAATAATAAAGACGATAAAAATTCCGATTATTTACGAAATGTTAACTTTTATATACTCGAGATAAAAATAGAAAATTTAAATTCCAATTATTTCTAAAAAAAAAAAAATCGACAATGAAAAATTTCAATTTCCACGAAACATATTAATTTCCATTTAAAATAAAAATTTAAAGAGAGAGTAAAAACAGACTCTCGTGAAATGACGGGAATTCAAATTACTTTTGGCAAAAATTTTTTTTAAAAATTTCGATTTTCACCGAGTGTTAACTTTCGTCAAAGGACCCGGCGAAGAAATTTCGGACGAAAACAGGGGGAGGCACGAGGCACGAATACGAAATCGGCACAAAAGGATAAGTTGAGGCAGAAGTTGGATGCAACGTTTCGATAGCTGGAGATACGAGCTACTAGTCGACAACGAGGCTTGTTCCATTTTCACAAATGTATTCGAATCCTCTCGTCGTGGAGCAAAATATACCGAATTCGCGATATTCGACCGGAGTCGGTTCGAAACTTCGTTCCGTAGTTTTCTCGCATGCTCCACCGTGGCGAGAACTCGTTCCCGGAAACAAATAAAAGATACTCGGGCTGTTCCACCTCGCCGATTCTTGTCCGAAGTCGACGATTAAATTCCTTATTCGGGTTTCGGCGAACGGTTCGAAAAGGGGTTCCACTTCTCCTCGTCGAATTCGAGGAGATTTTCCCTCGAATGTTTCGAGGAACAGAGATATTATTGATATCTTTGTTTCGTGTGCATAGTTTCGCGTGCTAACAACAAACAATCGATTCCCGTGTTAATCCTTTGTTTTGAAGTTTTATACGAGAGATATAATATTTGGAAATTTGTACGGAACGATTCGTGGAAATTGTACAACGAGGATATATAAACACGTATATATTTTGTTTTCATCTCGAAGTTTTATCAGGGAATATAATTGTATTTGGAGATTGTATTTAATCTCGAACGATTGTGTCAAACGTCGAAGTTATTTCAAATATCCCAGGATGAATTAACGATACCTTTTCCCGAATAAAAATCGTTGCACTCTGAAAAATTCATCAAGAAGAAAATATTACACATGCTCGATCTATATACACATTTCGAGCAACGACGAACCTCGAATCCATTTTCGAAAAATGGAACAATAACTCAGAAGCTTAAGTTTCATTGCAATTGCATCGCCGATTTTCCACCAAAGATCTCTCTCATGCTGATTTTCATAAATTTATCTTCTCATCCCCATCTTTAAATCTCGCAGAAACGCAAGTTCCCTATTTTTTCCTCTTGTTGCGCCCAGCCGAGAACCGGGATTTTAGAAAACACTTAGCACTCGAAGGAAATTGCGTTTACACGTGTTCAAGGTGGAGAGACGTAACTTCGCGGGAAATATCGTTCGACAAGATTACGGAAATTTTCTCGGTTCCTTCCAGCTGAAACTTTATGATTTTTGCTCGGAATTTCGTTCCGTCGAGGGAGAAATTGAAAAGAAAGTGAGAAAAATGGTAAATTTTTAATGATAAGAGTTGGAATTTGATAGATAATTTCTTCGTCGTTTTTATTTATTTTTAAGAGGATGGAATTATTGTGAAGAATACATTCAATTTTAATTCTTTTTCGAGATGAATAATATGTAATAATAATCTATTACTTATATCAATTATTTATATTTCTTATCCTTTGAATAGATGAAAATTAAAAATAGTATAAGGAGAATTTTCTCACGAAAAAAAAATCGTTGTAATTAAAGAAAAGTTTCGAATAAAGGAATAAGAAAGCTAGAGGGAAGTTTCATCTTGTTAAAAGTATCATTCCACTTCTTCTGGGGAAAAGAGGGGAGAAACGGTGCAAGAAGAACGAATTCGATCGCGAGAACGTATCCATGCCGTGAACAATTACGGACGTGAGCAAGATAACGGGTCAAAAACCAGTTCAAACTGTTTGTTGCCGAAAACCACGCCATACCTCTCAATGCCAGCCATAGCTCTCAAGCTCTCCACGATTACGATTCTCTGGCCAAAACGTTTTTGCCCGATTTATACCTTGTTTCCGTCGTTCGTCATCTCCGATCTGTTTTCAATTTTATCTCGGCTTTTGTTGTTGAGAATCTTGTACCTCCTCCAATGAAATATCGCGCAAAAATTTCCAAAGGCAACGATGGAGATTTTTGTAAAAAAAAAAAAAGAAAATGTTCGAATTGATTCTTGGAGAAATTGAAAATCAATTTCGAGTTCCACGTGTATATCAATATTTTGAATAACTTATTGGAATATTATTGGAATATTATTGAATATATTATTGGAAAAAGATGTGTCAGAAAAATGAGGATGCGTAGAGAAGTACGAAATTAATCGGTTAAAATAATTCAAGATTGCAAAGTAATTGCAAAGTATTTCATGTTCCAAAAATTTCCACTCAAAATCTAACTCAAATTCCTATTGTCAAGAGATATCTTCCTTAATTATCAATTTCTCGTCTCATAATTACGAACGCATCGTCCCTCGATCACCATCCTCCCTCAAAATCAAGAAAGAGATGCACAATCCAGATAACAAAGCGCGTGCATCCCTAACCGAGAAAAACGAATATTCCAATGCACGATGATCTCGATGCGGTATTTCGAAAATATCGAAGGCAAAACGTGGAACGCAATCTTGGTCGAACGAGATTCAACCACGAGGTTCCTCCCATAAAAAGGTAAATTCGGTTGAAGCGGATAGAGAGAGGAGAAGAGAAGAAAGGGGAGGACGACGCGAAGATTCGATTCATACAATTGGAGGGGAGGAGCACACAGGTGATCATCGATGATCGACTCCGTATAATTCTCACGCGTTTGTTAACTATTCTTGCGAGTCGTGCGGCTCGCAGGAATGAAACGGACGAAGGTGGATCGATGCACGTGAGACGAATGGCCAAGGATTTGTGTAGTCGGATGAAAACGTTTTCAACTTTACTTTCTACTCTTCTCGCTCGTGTCGTCTCTTCGAGCCTCCCTTTGTTCATTTCCTTCGTTTCTTCCTCCTTTATCTCCTCATCTCTCTTCATCTACGTTCATTTGGCTCGTTCTCTCGCTTTTCTTCTTCTTCCTCTTCCTCTCTCTTTCTCTCCCATTGCTTGCAATCCTACCGGCTTTACAAAAAGAACTCTCTGCGAAGTTTTTCTTCGTTTTTCTCTCTCTTCTTTTCTCTTTTCCTTGTCATCCCTTCCTTTTTTTTTGTTTCGTATTCTTTTTCCCTCCACTCTTCTCTGTTTACTTCTTTTCATTCTCATAACGAACGGCATTAAGGATGATTCTGAAATATTTGCTCGAACGATTTGCAGCGGCGTTCGAACACGATCGTGAAACGTTTCCGCGCTGATTAAGGGAACTGCCTCCTCTCTGCAGCTGCCCGAGTTAACGAGTTTCGCAAATACGTCCGTGTTTTCCGGAATGAGCTTCTTTTTGCTCGTTCTTTTCTTTTTTTCTCTCCCCTTCTCTCTTTTTTTCACGAACGCGTATAATTAAAATCCTTCTGTGTTTCGCTAAATCCCGGCGTTCTCTTGCGTTTTTTCCCGGAAAGTCGTTCCGATCCGATAACTTCGAGGAACAATCGTTTCGAGGGGCGTTAAGTGGTGCTGTATTTTTTTTTTCTTTTTTCTTTTTTTAATCTCCTCTGCAAGAACTTGTACCGCATTCCTCGTTGTTTATATAATTTTTTTTGCAATTTTGGCTTATCGATTATCGAGGAAATAAAAATGTTTCCCGTTTATTATTGGTCTTTTTTAAAATAAATGCCGATGGTCTTTTTTTTCGTGATTCGATATGTGCTTTTATTTTCATTTGCTTGAATTTATAAGATAAATATTATATCTGTAACGTTATAATGGAAATGGAAAGGAAAAGAAGGTAGAGAAAAAGAATGGAATATTTCTTTCGATATCCGTTAGTGGTCTCATTACTAAAGTTTTTTTTTTTTTCAGGATACCTTTCTTTGTCATTTTTTTTTTATATCGACGGGAAGAAAAGTGTCTCGCTTCCGGTAACAAGAAGCCATTCAAGTATTAAAGTATATACTTGTGGAGGGTCATCAACGTGAAAGAAATTTGATACAACCGAAATAAAAGATGCTTATAATTAATAAGAATGGACGAAAATAGAATAAATAATAATTCAGAAATTTTTAACGATAAATGTAAAAAAATCGTGGCGAGTTATCATTTTTTTTTTTTTTCACTCTACTCGTTTCTAAAGGAAGACTACACTCTTTACAACAAATGAAGATAATTTTTTACGCCCGCTTATTTCTACGAGAAAATATATTCCATAATTTTCCAGTGAGCGTAGGGAGATCGTCAAGACCACACATATCATCTTCTACCCCCTTATTTATTTTCATTTCTACAAGAAAATATAAAAATATATTCCACAGCTTTGCAGCAAATGTCAGGATCATTTTCTACCCCCACTTATTTCATTTATATTCTACATTAAATAAAACAAGATATTCTACGTATCATTTTCTTCACCCCTCCTTTATGTTCGTTTATGTTCTTCTATATTCTACGTTAAATATAATAAAATCCTCACAAATTTTACATATCACTTTCCCACGTCTACTTATTTCATTTCTACAAAAAGAAAAATAAATATATATATATATACATATATACTCCACGATAAATGTACAAAGATCCTCACAGACGTATAATTTTCTACCCTTGCTCATTTCGTTTCCAAGAAAATATTCTCTCACGCACACAGCCTCTTTCCAATAATCTCTACATCCACCACCACTCGATCTCCCGAAAAAACAAAGCAGCCCACGTAAAATTCTGGTGGCAACGGAGCCCACCAATCAACTCCACGCATATGCTCCCCTTCCAGAAATATTCTCCATAAAGGGGAGGAAGGGTAGATATTTCGAACAGAAGGAAACAGCCCCCAGGGGTGGCGACAGACACCACCGTTTAACCCCACGCTCTTTTTTAACCGTGAACGGAAATGTCGCTTCCCGAAACGAAACTCGATACGCGTGTTTCCGTGAGCTCGAGATGAACGCACGCGCCACGCGCCAAACTGCCTCGCGGGAACCATTTCATTGTTTAACTTTTCTCGTTCGATCAGGCCATGCTTGGATTACGTTTGCGTTCTATTCCAATGTTTTTTTCATTGGTGTGTAAGTGAATTAATACTCGATGAAGAATCGAGTCGATATTTCAATCTGTTGGAACTCGAAAGAAAAAAAGAAAAGAAATCAGCTTGAACTGAATTTTAAATCTTTTTATTTTCAGAATGCAGAGTTCGTTGTTTTCGAAAGACTATTTTATATCGTGCAAATAAAAAAGTAAGGATACTTTTTTTTTTGCAAATTTGAAAGATTGGCTGCAAGGAAGATCGAAGTCCTCTCTTTATAAGGATTTTTTAAAATCTGATATACGATCTTTTATCGCCAAGATCATCGAGTAATTGGATTAATAATCTAGCAATCGATAAGTAAAGAAGAATTGGAATTGAAATGATCGATGCAAGACGATGATATAATGTATTTGAAACATCGATTACGTTAATTTCAAATTAGTTAGTATTAAATTTTACTTTTACTCGGATTAATACTTATTTTTTTTAGAAAATTGATTATACGCAATTTTCTTTTATTTCTTTACAGTATATATTCATACATTCCTTTTGCCCGCAATAAAATTTATGGCAATTAATTAAAAATGAAGGATTATAACGTTTGTATATTGTCGGTGTTTCAACAATTTCGCAGTGTTATTTTCTGGTTAATGTAAAAGACAAACGACAAGTAACGCTGGAAGAAAAGAGAATTGCAGGCAGCGGTGAAATGAGAGTATTAAGGGAGGCTTTGAATCTACGAGACGGAACAAGGAATAATGGAATATTCAGAATGTGAGATCTAAGACACCGTTAGATGGATAAAAGGAAGAGGATGTTGGAATACCGAAATGGTTGGAAAGATCTTAATAGAGTTTAATACAGACTGATCTAAATTCTCAAATTATCTACAAGCTTGCTTTCACAATAAAGGATGAAAATATGTTTCTCATTACTTATACAAAAGACGATTCAACGTGAATAAAATGAATCGAAGATAAAACTTTTTTAACTTTATTGTCGACTTCGAAACGATCTTTGCAAAATCAAATTTTTATAATTAAAAAATTCCTATCATGCATACGTCAATAACCTTCGAAATTACAAATAAAATCAACTTCAAATTACACGTGAAAGAATTAACGATAAGTAAAGAAAACCGTGTAAAAGAAAACAGATATATTTCACACCTATAATCCAATAATGTTGAAATCTTTCGTGACTGCACATAACCGAAGGCGCGGCTAAAATCCAGGACAATTAGTTGATGCGCGGGGTGTGGCCCGCGAAAAGGGGTGAAAGTATTAACCGTAACACGAGGGAAAGGTGAAACGAAGTCGATGTCTCGTGTCTGCACCGTGTCCAGACACCTAGATTACCACCAACTGATTGGCCTAACGTGTCCAACGCTCACTAATCTTTCCTTCAACGCCGACACGCCACCATAATGGGGTGCGGCACCCCTATTTGCGCCCGTCTCGACGGTAACTCGACTTCCTTCCATCCATTTCGACGTTCTTTAAACGATCCGATTATTGACTGGTGGTTAGGACGAATTGATTTCCGTCTGCGGGGTGAACGAACAGGGTGTGTGCGTGGATTGACTTGTTGGGGGTGAAGGAAGGTATGGAGGTAACGTTTTAGGCAAGAGTTTGTTGTTTTATGGTTATCGTTGAGGATCGAGTCGTATAGAGTCGATTTCAAAATCTCATTTCTACGAATTGTTTTGCGAGAAAATATCATAAGCAATATGATAGAATAATATGAAATGCGAATATATTGTTCTTCAAACGATAATTACGGTTAAATGGATCATTTTTACTTTATACGCGTATAAGCTTTAAACTTAATTTCACAATGGGGACACAATTGCATCAGTTTGATATTCAAACAGTAATATAATGGTAAGAATTATTAATGGTTGATAAAAATCGCGAAATAATATTTGTATCATTGATAATGATTTGTTTTCGCAATATAATATAATGATAATATAACATAATGATATTAGATATAGAAAAAGAAGTCAAAGTAGGAAAGAAAATTATGAAAGGGGACACAACAATTTAAAAATTCCAATTGTTGTATCAATAAATATATATTTTATTCTATTTCATAACAAAATATTTATCTTTTCAGGTGCAAAGAAAATTACATTAAAATTACGGATTCAGGATGAGGGAAAATTCGCGTCTTTTCTCCCGGCGCGATATCGAATTAAAAATCTATTTACATTAGAAGAAAACGAGAAAGGTAAAGAAAAACGTTTCAAGAAAGTTTCGCGGGAATTTCACGGGAGAAGTGAGAAACGGACGTGTTCTTGCCACCCTAGAACACGGGGATGAATATTTAATGGAAAAGTTTATCTACTTAGACCGTTTGACGCTTTAATTAACCGTACGAAAGGCGGAATGTCTTTCGAAATAATCAAATTACGGGATGAATGATTAATAAATTTCGACCGCGATGGCTTCGATTGGTCTATGTTTAGATTTGAATCGCGTCAAATTTTCCATTGGGGGCCATTGAACTTTCAGGCTTCAGAAATATTATATTTCCTCGATTCGACAAAAAATTCATTTTAATTCCGATATAATTGTTATTAATAATTTAATATCAGTCGAAATCGAAACGAATAATTTTACTGAAAAGATGATTTTTCATTTAATTTATCAAGAATAAAATTAACGATAGAACGTGAGAATTAAATAAGGAATTATTAACGATTGTAATTTCGATCTTTTGCTACGAAATGAAACGAGGAGGAGGAACTCTACTCTGAAATATATATATATATTTCTCTTCTAGAGAAATCTACTTGTTCGTGCATGAAGTTGCTCTGCCTTTCCATTAAAACTCGAACGAGCGAATCGCCCCAAGGGCAGAATATTTTCAAAGCTTGTCCCGAATCTAAGCGTCCTTCGACGACCAGAATATCTTCACCGGTTCGACGGATACGTAAACTAACGATTCTTGTGTACACGAGGAACGACGCCTTTTCACGACCGAAATTCGTGGATTCAGCGTTAGAGAGAGATATGTAATGAGTTGCGAGAGACGCGCGAGAAATTTCATTTAGCGTTAAAAGCAGTTGGTAATAAGTTTGTTTTATCGGATTCTACCGGAAATGCGCAGCGTGCGAGGAAGACAAGAAGGATGGAAAGTCTTAAAGAGGGATTATTAGGTTGAAAATTTAATTGTCGAATGATATGAAATATTTTAATATGTTTTTTTTTTATCGTAGAATTTAGAGAGATATTAGATTTGGTAAAAATTTAATTTAATCGAATTTAATTATTAATTTTATTATTCTTATTTTAGAATTAATAGAGAAGAAATGTAAATTTATATTTTGATACAACGATAAATTACTTTGAAGCAATTTGAAATAATTTTCGAGAATTTATCGACAATGTATTCCAAATAAATTGATTTTTAAACAAATAATACACATTGTATATCAATAATATTTTACGATAAATAAATGCAAGATTAGTATTTTGTATGCAAGCATGATTAAAAATAGAAAACAAATGCTTGTATATCCGTAACGAAATAGGCTCAAAGCAACAGCGAAGATACATACCTATATATCTTCGAACTGTTATAGTAATTTGATATTCGCTTTGTGCGTTCACTTTGTGCATTTCACTAGCACATCGAGGAAAATGAATTTTTGAACGAAAGCGAGGAAAGCTTAACACTCGTGATTAATTATTTTATTTCCATCGAACGTGACAAAAAAAGAAATATTTATAGCACTTAGAATATAAATAAAAAAACGAAAAAAAAAGGCTGTAAATTCGATACACGTACAAATATCTTATAAAAAGTGCATCGTAGAGAAAAAAATTCTATTTCGAATGCTATATATCTCAAAAGAAAATCTATTTGTAAAAAATTCTGAAACTGACTAAAATATGCGTACAACAAAATAGAACGCAAAAGAAAGAGAGAAAGAAAGAAAGAAAGAAAAAGGAATACAAGAGTCAGATATTCATCGAAAAGTGTTTTAAAATAAAATTTATCATTCGAAACGCGCAAAATCGAGCGAGATATAGCAAAAAAATGGACTTCAAAATTTCCTTCCATGTTTATCAATTCGAATAACGATCTTTCATCGAGCAAACATTTCGATATTTCCCTCCGTACTACTCTACTTTTCCTCTATTTTCCAAAGTCTATCCTTTGCATATTGAAGAACGCGGCTTAAAGAACTACCTATCCTCGGAAGCGTACGTGGCTCACAGATGAAAAGACAAATAAGAAATATTTCCTTTGATGTTCGGCGTGGAACGGTGGAAAACTCTGGAAATGACGAAATATTTTCGCATAAAATGCAGAATTGAATTTTGACGAACAACCACCCTATAACCACGCCTTCTCCCCTTATCTTCCATCACCCTTTTATCTTCTTACGCGAATTCAATAAAATTATCGTTCGAAATTACATTGGCGGTGCTTTGTATGCGGAATGAGACACGAAAGAACACCTGCAATCCGAGCAAATGAAACGAAAGCAATTTTCCCTTTTGAACGCTGATATCCTTGTGTAAAAGAGATCCTCGTTTAATTACTCCGCGTAATTGGATAATTTATTTTAATTCGCATTTCTGGCTATTAATGATATTATTAATTATTAATTAATAGTTAATTTTTACAAAAATCGAGAGAGAATTACGTGATTTTTTTTTTTATTGATGTACGAGAATAAAGATAATGAAAATTACAGTGTTGAAAATTGCCTTCAATGTACAAATCTTGAAGAATAATTCTCTATATTTTCTTCTTATAAAATAAGTGATGTTATCATGATGCATTCATTAATTTGAATAATCTTCTTTGTGATAATATAAATTACAATTCTACTAGCTTGAGCTAAAGGAAAAAAAGAGAAACTAAATATTTTTAGTTTCTCCAGAATTAATTAATTATCGAAACACGTAGAATTAGAATTAGAAATAAGAATGAAAGAAAAAGAAGAAACGATTTTTTAAAGACTTTACGTCATGATAAGATGTTAAAATTTTTTCTCGAGATAAGAAATATCCAAGAATATGAATTTTATATCTGTTCTACTAAAAGTTCTACTAAAATTTTCAAAGCTAAAAAGGTTGAACAGTCATAAACCGTTAAACGATCGGTGAAGATTCCGAGACACGAGAAAACAACCATAAAGTAAGCATGCGCAACCAACATGGGTTTCTAATACCCCATAAAACTATATCTATTCTAGATAACACGATAAAATTCCATCTATTTAATTCAGTAAATAATTTTTTATCTACTTTACATGACTATATATACCTATTTATTTTTATAAGATTACACACAAGTTCAATTATTAAATATATACATTAATAATTTACATTTTCTTTCCTTTTTTTATCAGCATGTATCTTTTTTATCCTTTATTTTGATTGATTGATGGATAATTCTACCAAATATTCAGACTTTTTCGCTTTAAATCAACAATATTTGCTGATCTATGTACAAGTTTCTTAAATTCAAATCATTCTCAATTGGATTTATAGAGAATTGTCAGATTATGGAAATAAAGGATAATAAGATTTTACATCAATTATTAATACGTATCCGCGAAAACGAATTAACAATTAATGAAATTTTTACAGTTCGTTCAAGCCTTTAAATTCGAGTGAATAGTCCTACAACTTTTTGTCGGGGAAATATATAACTTGGATCCTTCATCCTCGAATTATGAGAATATAATTCAACGCAATATAATTTCCATTTCGAATTAAAAGTATCCCGTGCCAAGAACAAAAATTCAGCCCGATAATCGGACAATTTCTAAACGGAATAGGGGGAAGCAAGCACCGTTGGAGAAGCAGGGGTCGGATCGAGGAGGGTGGAAGGCAGTGCGCGATTATTTACCAAAATCGACGTCGATGGAGAGGTCGGTAAATAGCCACGGTTGCGTGGAAGAGACGGCAAAAAAGGTCGATTTAATCTGATTTCGTTTACCTTTCGATGAGAGACAGGTCGAAGAGAGAGAGAGAAAGAGAGGGGAAAAAAGGCGCTATTAGTTTTCCGTGTTCGTGACCGTAAGTTTCCAATCGTGGAATTGTTCGTACCAGTTTCGGCAATAAACCACGTCCAATGGAATTTCTGATAAACGATGTTTAAACGGGGATTAAAAGGGAAGGAAGATAGGGGGAAGAAGGAGAAACGTTGGAAAGAGCATGATGGAAGGATCGACGGAACGTGGTATGGCGTTGAAATGAAGAATCGAGTATTGGAACACCTCTTACTTGCTTTTTAAAAAGATTATATTGAAAACGCGTGTGATCTATCCGAAAAACATGCAAATATCTCGAAAAATGTACAATTGTGCTCTGTTAATATTTTTCGTCCGTCATAGATCATTAACGATCCTTTTCGAGAGAGGAAAAAATACGAAGCTAAAACAGAAACTATAATTAGAAAAACGATAAAAATTGCAATCCTCTTATGGCACCGGGGACAAAAAAGTTGGCCGAGTGTTTTTCAAAAATGCATACAATCATCGATTAAACTCGACGCTCTCCTGGGAATTGTTACTTTAAGTTTCAAATTAATTCCATGGAAAACTGTGTGTGCAGTCTGAAACGACTTGTATCGCGTAATTAACATTGGAAAAAAGTGTATAGAAATACACGCAGTTCGTTTATACATTTTTTTTTTTTT
>NW_006263424.1:65798-74307 GCF_000469605.1 Apis dorsata
TTTTAATATTTCATTTTTAGGAAGAAGGAATTGTATTGTTTATTAAAACGTTACCGAGAAACTCAGAGTTAATTTTGAATTAAATATAATTCATTAGAATGAGATGTTTCTCGTTTCTTAATTTATTAATCATTTGTCCTGTTTCTGTTTCATGAAACAAGAAATATATAATATTGGGAAGAGAGATAATTAGAAAAATATTACGAGCAATTATAACTACCCGACCTAAGATGTAAAAGTCTCGTTATTAAGAAAAATATATATACTTTATAATTTATAAGTATAAATTATTTTGTTATATTTGCTACGTTATATAAGATAAGGAAAATTAAATAATATATTTTATTTGAATCGATCGAATTCCCAAAAGCACGTCTAGCATGATAAACATCAAGCAGTTTGAGCGTCCATTTCAGGATGAATTTCAGCTCGAATGTCACGCTCGAAATGTCAATCAAGAGCAGAGCCATGCATCAACCGCATTCAACGTCAATGATGTTGCTAATTGGTTAATGCGTTCCCTCATCCATGATCGAAAAATATTCGTGAGAAAAGATTTGCATTAAATCCACATACATGTTTAAAAAAAAAAGAAAGAAAGAAATCTGTTCTTATCAGGCAACAAAAAGTTATCTGGCCGTCATTCCTTTTTTCACTTCCTTTTCTTTTTTCAATTTAGTTTTTTTCAAATAAACGAACACTACCAAGTCGTGCAGAAAAGAGAGAGAGAAAAAGAGAAGAGTTTGTTTCACGAGTTAAACAAATTTAGAAACCTAACGAACCGTGTATTTTTCACACTCTTCTCCCTTTCACGTTTAATTAAATACCACTATATGGAAAACGAAATTATCGGACATATATATTCTTTAAATCTTCTTTGAAATCTTCTTTCTCGAAACCGATCGAGATTGCAAAATTAATTAACGATGGAGATATACAAGATATATTCCGATGAAAAATCATCGAAATATCTATGGATTAATAAATAAAAGCTTATGCATAAAAATAAAAAGTCACGCAATATTCTCAAACCCTTTTTCATTTACTATATTCATTGCAATTCTTTCAAAGCTTTCTCCAAGAGAGAAAAAGAGAAGAGTTATCTCCAAAGCTAAATTAAGGATGAATATTCGTATCCTGTCCTCTATCTCGAGAGGAGGCACGCGCAGATAAGCCAATCGAACGATTCGATGGATCTTTTGTGAAGCGAAATCGGTCGATAAATGGCGAACAATGTGATCGAAGTAATGGTAGGATTATGCGACGCGATGCGTTTCCGGGGAGTGCGTGACCATCGTGGCCACCCTTTGCCGTTCAAATTGCTCATTTACCTACGAAAATGAACCCCTATGATATTTCACAGAGGGCCGTTTAGGTAGATCGGTCGCTCTGTGTGACTGTGACCATGTAAATTCGAAGCGGAGGGAATTGGGGAGGGAGATGGATGATTATGGTTTTCATCCGAGTGCCGCTATTGTTTGCGACGTTTCCAGTGAATCAGAGGGTGTGGAAAAATTGATTCGAAATTAGGATGAAACGTTTGGGAGAGAAAAGTGATAGGAACGAGTGGTGCAAACCCCGTTTCGTATTTTCAGAAAATTGTAGGTACAGTTGAACTTTGATATTTTCGAAATAAATGATAGTGGAGTTTGAGAGAAATGGATAGGCGTTCTACTAGATATGATGTGAGTATGATAAAATTATAGTTACCTATTAAATATATATCAACGTTGCATTATATTGAATTGTATACATGGATGGTCATTAATTACCATGTAAAAAATTGATTAATTTCTTTGTGCGAAAAACAAGATGATAGTTTAATATAATATCATTCGTATGATAATGAATTATAATCTATTGTATGAAAGTATAATTCAATTTTGATGTAAGCTATTCAAAATCATGACATTTTAATTTAATAATACTATATTATATTCATTGATGATGCAATGTCGATATATCGAGATGATAATGATAATTAATAATTGTTGTTTCTTCGTTTAATCAAAGTTTCATTGGTTGTCAATTTTACAAGGGAATATTGATGCTCGATAAATAGTTACATCGAGAAAATTTTTTTATCTCACGGATCGAAGGATAAAGTGAAACGAAAATAAAATTAAACTTTCTTTCTAAAATGATTAGGTATGATGAAAGTAACCTCAACCCTTGACATTTTAATGTTTCGATGTTCGTTAAATTGTTGTTATTAATTTTTTAAGCTCATCCTCTTGGAAATGAGCGATGCTTGTTTGAAATTATTTTTTAAATAACGTTTGGTAGAGATATATAAGGAAAAATTTATCCTCGATATTTTAATATTTATTAAAATGTCATTGTTTGTTTTTTTAAATTTATTTTATATGGAAACGAATAACGCTTGTTCGAAATTATTTTTCAAATAATGTTTCGTGGAGGATATTTGAAAAAGTAATCAAATTACTATGCTTTTGACTTTTAAATGAAATTTTGTAAAAGTAATTTTGATAAAAAAAATGGATATTTAAAAATACAAATAGTTTTCTTTTCATTTTTCATTTGATTCCAATATTCCTCGAAATTTCTCTGATAAAACAATATTTTAAAAGCAATGTAATTCGATCTTTTTAATTGTAATTTCGACATCGATACGCTCATAAGTATTTATATAAGGTATATAAACTGGAGAATATTTATAAAATTCTATTTTAAGTAGCTCTTTAAAGTCTCCAATTTTTAAAAATTTTAAGTACTTAAGACTACACATCAGCTAAACCTTTTGGATGACGATTAAAATAAAAAAAAATATAGATTTAACAAGTGTTATAGATTTACACGTGTATATATTATTTTAAATATACGTTTAAATCTCATAAATTTTGTATGTAATTCGAGTTAGATAAAACCTCAACGAAATTTATTCACTTCATTTATTCACGTATTAAAACACATTTATTTTGATGAGAAGAAAGAATCAATGTGTTAATTCGAGAGAAAGAGAAAAATCGTTCTCGCCCGATATTTGCATATTCCATAGTCCCATCTATTTTTTTAAACGATGTAAATACTCGTATTCCATCATAATTCATATTTCCACGATCGAAAATATGGAAAATCACGCGATTAAAAATCGTTACGCGCTCGTAACAGTAAATTGATATTTGCATGAAATCACCGTGACAAATGATATTAAAATTTCGAAGATGGGAAAGCGTTTAAAAGAGACGCGGTTTAAAAAAATCACAGATGGAATTTTAATCATCCATCTCATCGAGAATCGAAAGAGAAACGGTATAGAATATTTCGAGAGATTTGAAACAACAAAATTGGACAATGTTCAGAATTTTAATTATCCAAGAGAAAAATTAACAATGTCAATCTTCTAATCAATTTAAAGAGATTGATGTGACTGTATCGAGATTTTCTCTAACGATTAAGATTGTTCGAGAATGAACGAAACGACACAGGAAAATAGAAAGAAGAGAAAATTCGTGAATTTGAACGAGTAATTATTATTAATTATAATAGTAATTAAAATAACTTTCAAAGTATTCAATTTTCCTTTGATAATTTTCATTGATGATTAATCATTATATTCTCTACATTTTTAATTAACAATTTCACGAGCATATGACAATTTATCACGTTTAACAAAGTATTATAATTACAGAAGACAAAGTAGTATAGTCGTGGGCATCGAGTGACGCAATATTTCATCTTTACTTTATGGAAATTCTTGATGAAACACGTTGATCGCGTGCTTTTCGTTTTGGAGAACGTTGCCATTTATTCCATGCCTTTTTGCCGTTCTACATATTACCACCGTACTCATAAACGGGCATAAATTCGGAGATTCGTGGATGCATAGGCGAGGCAAAGAAGCAAATACTGGTCTAAGATGAAATATGAAACGTGTCTTATCTTCGTTGAACAAAAGAATTTGCTGTAAACGCGGGGACAAAAATTAAATTTCCACGTATTCGAGGAAATAAAATTGAATGAAACGAAACGGCGTAAATTTGACCGAAATAACGAGAATCTTGATGAAATATATTTTGTTGAAATATGATCAATCGATGAATTCTACAGGATATTTTGTTAAATTGAAAAATTAGTTTTCAATTTAGAGAAAATTGAATTTAAAAATTATACGATTGTACATGTCCAAAAAAAAAAAAAAAAAGGATTCAAGTGATAAAATTTCGTTCTACATTTTTTGCTTATTTTCACATATAACTATCTATAATTCATTTTTCATTCCTCTAATCGAGAAATAATCAATATTTTTTTCTTGATTTATTCCAAAAGTTCGAAGTTTCAAATGAGGAAATTTTATTCTATTCTATTCCGTTCTATTTTCGACTTGTTTTTTGACCTAGAATCACTTTCTGTTCTTCTATCTTTTTTATTACCAGTTACAGAATATCCTGTGTAATAAAATTTAAGAATAAAAATACCAGAAAGCGGAATATAATACCTTGCAATCTAATTCGAAAGAAATAATTTTGAAAAAATTAAATAAAAATTTATTTATAAACTCATTGTCGATTCATTGACTCATTAATGTAAGTTCCCGACTATCGTTTCTCAAAGGAATTAAAGATCAACGAAGCAAGCTAGTTTGATGAAAAGAGCTTTAACTTACCAGCTTCTATAAATTGAATTACGTTTAAGCCGCAATAATTACTCGCTGGAAAATAATTAAAGCGCGCTGCTGACATGTATCAGGCCATGTAATAAATCATCTTAATCTGAACAAACACGATGTTATGAAATTTTATTATTCCGTTACTGTTCATTGAAACTTATCGTTAGTCGAAATCACTTTTTATTAAACGTCTTTCTAAAAAGCTTCTTTAAAAAAAAGCAAAGAAACATTTTTATAAAATTAAATTAAATCGATAAAAATCTAATCCAAATCTACAATGAACAAAAATAAAATTTAAATTCTATCCAATGTATTATCAATTTCTTATCTTATAATGAACGAAATAAGATATTGATTCCAGCGAGTCTCGATTAAATTGCAAGAAATTAATTAGAACCTCAAAGAACCGAAGAGTTTGTAGTACATTTTCATTGCAAATCAATTTCACTTCAAATTACAGGGATATCATCAATGGTGAAAACAAATTTATAAGGGTGGAGATAAAAGGAGATGAATAACAAGGAAAGGAAAAAAAGGAAAAAAAAGGAAAAAAAGGTAGAAAAGATCAAACCTGGCCAATCTTTTTCTACGATCTTGAAAAACTTGGAAAATTACGTTTCTTTTTTTTTTTTTCTTTTTTAAATAAATTGACAAAGAGAAAATTCTCATCACGCCTGGTTTACGGAACAAGCGTGTGCACGAAGATCACCGTTTCCTTGAAGAAAAACTCGATAAATTCGGGCAAAGGAATAACAACGCAAAAAGTATTGTACAACACAAGAAAACCGTGTATTCCTCCCGTGTATAATTTTTGTATGCGCATATTTCTCCGCCTTTTTTCAAAGCGGATAGAATGCGAGAGAATTTGTATTCCGCGAAGAAAATCGCACCGGTGCGACGGTTTTCGTATTCGTGAGATTTATGAAACGGTTCACGATGCTTTTTATTATAATTGAAGATGCAAATTGCATGACGGTGTCCTCGAAGAAGGAAGAATCTCGATTTTCTTAGTTGGCGTGCTGCAAATAAATTATAATTATAACGGTAAGCTAAGTTATACAAGGAACTAGAGGCGTGTCTCGAAGATGAACATTGAAATATTCGTATAAATAAATAATTTTTTCAAATATTCAAAATCGAAATATTAAAAACTAAATATAAAATAACGTTTTTATATTTAGTGATTGAAATTTACTTAATAAATAGCCAATAATAATTCCAACAATGTTAATAAATATATATATATATATTATAAAATATTGCATAGAAATTCATAATGCAATTATTGCCACGCATAAGCATACGAAACAAACCAGTTTCGATTCCGCAAAATTCTGCATAATATTGTTCAGAAAATGCACCATACACTTCACTCGTAAATCTACTGACATTCAAATTGCATTAAGCAAAATTTTCCGAAATAGAGTTTCTGCGAAACACATTACTCGAATTCGCAAATTCGCAACACAGCCAATTAAAATTTTCTCGATGGTGAATGAACAATGAAACGAAGCTCCTTCCCTTCTGAAATGTTCTCGAATCGCAAATTTTCTTATCAAAAAATATACGCGACCTCTTCGAAACGATCCCGTCATTTTTCTAATATTATAAAACGGAACGTAGATAATAATTTCATTAATTTCGTTAATAATTTCACGAAAATGGGAGAAATGCGAGTGAATGAAAATGTGCAATGATGAAAATTTGTACAACGGATAGGCGGTTTTTAATGGCGGGGATCTCTTGCACCCTTCCATTGCTCGAAATAACGAGATCGTGGGGGATGGAAATCACGAGATGACGAGGGGACACGCGAGCCAAGCGTGTTTCCGCACCATTCACCCGATTTCGCGTAAATTACGCCAATATGGGTTTTATTGGATTTTATCGTCCAATGTCTCGTCCAAGATCGATCGTGTTGAAATTAATGCTAAACATGGCTGAAAATTTACCTTCATTATCGTGTGCTCGATATTTCGAAGGGGAAATTTTTTTTTTAGAATTTCAATGAGGAATTAAAATTCTTTGTGAGAAGAAATCTTGGAAATCTTTCGCGATAAAAATTTACCTGTTATTGTGTAATTTAGGGATGTTTTGTGAAAAGAAGAAATCTTGACTTTTTTCGTCATACGTAATCAAATTAAAGACTTGGTTTCTAATTCTCTTCCATATTTTAATAGAAAATAGAATATATATATATTTTTTTTTAAGAGAAAACGAAATAAATGGAAGTGAATAACGCACTTGAATGAATGAATGAATGAGCCTTCAAAAGATGAAATATAAATCTTCACAAGTCGCGCAACGTAATCAACTAATTCAAAGCCTTGATAGATTAAAAGAAACTCGTTTGGAATAAACCAAGAGGAATAAAAAGCACACATAAGGAGGCAAAAAATTATTTCTCAAAAGAATATCGCGTGTAAATTCCAGAATAATCCCTCCGTATTAAAAATCCCGTTCAAACATTTCATTCGTCATTCTCTCCATCGTTATGAAATACAAAAATTGAAAAATATTTCGAAATATGAAATACAAATGTGAAATATAGAATACAAAAATAAACTAGAATGAAATAAAATATAAACATAAAGTAAAGATTAAAAGTAAAAGATTTCACTTCTTACTTCGTAGAAAAAGAAAAGCTATTACACATGAAAGAGGGAAAATCGAAGAAGAATTTGATGGAAAAGTTGAAACCGTTGATCGAAAATACTTACTGGAAGATCACAGATGTTTGAATTCCAAATCTTTTCTTCTCCAAAGAAATTTCTCGCTCTTTTACAACACCAGAACTGGGACACGTTTTCGTTCCAAAAAGAGAATTCTGACGAAAATATTGGAAGCACGCAACCATGATCAATTCCTGCGCAGAACTAGTTCTACGTACATGCGATGAGATTTTCTTGTGACTCATGATTTGTTGACAACGAAGACAGAATCGAGGCACGAATAGAAACATCGAAAAAAGATTGAAACCAAAACATTAGCGAAGAGATATGTTTTTATCATTTATTTTCATTTTCTTTTTGCTAAACAAGATAGATAGAATATACGTACGTACAATTCCAAGAAGACATTAAGAACACTCTAATTCCATTAACAGCCTTACTGTATTGTATGTTATAAATTATGAATGTGTATGAATTAATTAAAAGCTGACAGCGCAATCTATCTTATTTTGTCACCCTTAAATAGTTGCAAGCTAAGGGATTCTAACTAAGAGGTTCCTCCTCTAACAAACACTCAAACAACATTCAAAATTTTGTGATACATCATGTCATATAGATCCATAAATCTAAAAATTATAGAACAAATAATTATCTACACATATTCCAAATAATATTATTTCTCCTTAAACTTAGTTATTCACTAGCTGTCTTCAATGAATATCCCTGAACTTCTTTCTTAATTTTCCATCGTGACTCATTAAAACGATACGTTTACTTATTCATCCATTTGACCAAAATTTTTCATTACAAAATATACCACAAACGAATAAATGCAAAGCAAACTGCTCGAGAAACCATTCACTGACATTCAAAAACGTCACTTCAACCCCTGAAACTTGCTCAATTTTCGATCCCTCGTTAAACAATAATGTTCATGGTCCATCTAATCAAGATTTAATACCTTACCGATCCCAGAATATTAAACATAGGCCGTTTAGTCATAAACGAGGGGGAAACGAAAGCGTTTTAATTGCACGGCGCGCATCGATCGCCGTGTTTCGAGAGGGCAGGCGAAACGACGAGGCGGAATATCGGCAGGGTAGAAATAATTCAGCTGCGCCGTTTGTCGCCGTGAACAGGGACGAATTAACTGCGACAACGGCTTACAAGTGGTGGAGGTATGGATAAAAAAAAAAAAAAAAAAAAA
>NW_006263424.1:74562-77838 GCF_000469605.1 Apis dorsata
AACAACGGAGAATAAATTAATCGCACGAACGATTTTTCCGTTATTAACCGAAAATACAGGTTTACACCCGCTACCATCGATTCGATTTAATGTTAATAATATACAAGAGGTTACGTTGTATCGAGGTTTAAACGACAGTTCATCGCAATCAAACGTGGTTAAATATTGACAAGGTTTGATGGGGTGATATAGCAACGATACCGTTTACGAAATAATCGCTTGGATGGGAGAGAGAATTTGTATCTATTTTATGCAACGTTCAATGCATTATATTGTAGCAGTTATTTACGATTAATTCGAAAATGGAATGGAACAAAATTCTACGCGTACAATATGTGATATAATTTTTGATAAGATTGGAGTTTTATTTTACGTATAATTCTAGCAATGTTATTTTTTTTTTTTTTAACTTGAAATATTGATGAAATATCGATAGGAAATATAATTGAAGCAAAATAAAAATGTATTCTGTCAAAATAGTAATTTTAACTTCCGGTATAAATAAATTTTAACCACTTAAACGGCGCAACTTTTCCTTTAGAAGCAATCAACAATGTGTTCAATTTAACATAATGGAGCTATCCTTTCGAATAATTAACGTTGATATTTTAATGGCTCCATTATCTAGTATGTTACAGGCATATTTGACCCGTTAAATCATACGTATACTTCGAGACCCGAACCAATATAGCCAATAATGAAATAGATCATTTTATCTTGTCTAATATTTACTTCCATTTTAATTATTATCATTATATAATTTCATTATCATTTATATTACATATAAATATAATGCAATTTTTTTTAGATCTTATGTTTAACAGATAATAAATTTTAGAGAGAGTTATTTTCCACTCTAAAAGTGACTATTCGATAATAATCTCGATGCACTGCTTAACTAACAAAAATAGAGTTTCGAGAATTTTACTTCCAAATATATTCGCATCCTCACATCAATCTTATATTTCCCTTTCCAATTTTTATTTTTATTACAATCAATTCACTACCAATCGATGCATGAATTATATATAAATTATATAAATCATTCATTACTCGATCAAGTTAAATACATGATACATCAAATCCCAATTTCGACAAACCCCTTCACAATCTCCCAGATTTATAAATAAAATCGACCATCTACTTCCAATTACCAAAGACATTCTCGATACTAGATAAACAATCTCTTCCTCGATCTCGACGACCATCCTAGCATACCATTTAATTAGCAAGGATCGATCCTTATCCTAGAATCGCCAACAGGCGTGACATTTGTTTCGCCGGATAACCAACGTCGATTTGTTGATCGCCTCTAAATCTTGGTGAATTTAAAATCCCTCCCTCCCTCTCCTCTCCACCTCTTTGCGCGATTCTTCTTACAAAATCGACCAACGCGGATATCGCGTGTTTCATGCAAATCCTGCGGCCACGTGTATTATGCAAATCGGATTTTGTTTGCGAACAAGGGTCCGTGAATGATGTACGCGAAACGACACACGATTATTTGAGAAAACCGCGTTGTTGTTCAAGTATTTTACGTTCGAATGTTTTTAACATGCTCGACGCTGTTAACACGTTAGACAACGAGACAGATATTATTATTAATTGTTGGTTGGTATTAATGAGGATAGAGAGATTGGAGTGAAAATATAACGATTCAAATTTTTTGGATAAAATGTAGGCTGATATAGATTTTTTTTTTGTGCAAAGGATATTTATGCATATACATCGACGAGGCTTATCAACGCGATTCCTTCGAGGAGGTTTTAAGAGTGACATTAATTAGCTGTCTCCATTGACATTCTCTACTCTGTCAACGCTCGACGCTTGAATAAATTTTCTAATTAAGCGTTTTGGGGAAGATAAGATCGACAAAAAGACGTGGAAGATGAATTTTATATAAATGGAAATTCCGTTATCTCTTACTAAACGGCTTAAACGAAGCCGTAGAAATGTACTCTCGTTTTTATCCACCATTGAAAATTATTTTTACATACCTAATTGATGACGCTTTTACATTATTCTTCGTCTCGAATATTCTCTGTTACCACGTCGTTTATACATTATTCCTCTTTTGAAATATTCTCTGAAAAAAGAAATATATATATATTAATTATAATGTAATAAAGATTGAAAAGGATATTCGATTAATCTCGAGTCAAAAATGGATCATTATCGCAATATAACGTTTCGTTATGAACTAATTGAAGAAGGGACTTCGATTAAAAATTGAAGGCATCTGATAGAAAAACCTCGTTTCTTCTCTCTTCTCAATCTCTTCGTAATCGACGCGATTTATCAACGGCTTTTATATTCCGTCACAATTCATTACGTGATCGAAAATCGAGAGAGAGATTCGATGCACATGAACGTATCGGATTCAGTTTGATCAGCAGCCTCTTAAAAATTGCAACCATATCGATTCTTTGTTTAAATAGAATTGATTAAATGTTCGAAGGATAAATTTTGTGTTTCTTAAACGATTGAAAATGACTGATAAAAAATTAAGAAAACAAATATATTCGAGAATAAAAATATTACTTTAAAAAATATATATATATTAAAAATTAAATATTTACTATTATCCCATGCTAATTTTAATTTCCAAGCTTTCTTTTAAAGAAACCAACAGAGATTATTGATAAAAGTCAAACAAAACAACATTTAAAAGTAAAATATCAAATAAAGAAACACATCGCCTCCCAAAATCATTCTCGAAACGACGAAATTTTCATGGAAATTTTTTATCTGGAGAACCACTCTATTCGATACCCTGAAAATTTACAACGGTATCAACCGCGCAGTCAAAGGGCAAAAAGGGAAACGGGCGCGATTAACCTCCATTCAAGCAAATATAATTCTTTGCCGCGTTTCGCGCCATTCGCAGGAATAATTCCACGAGTTGTGGATGTGCTCGGACCCATTGTGCACCGCAATTAACGGCGCAACGGAGGGAAATGTTGAACAAATCAGCGGGCGGGACATTTTAAATAAAACCGCGATTTGTTCGACCCATTCGAATTATTAATTCGAATGCAGGATTTCCTGACTTCGTTATTTCGGCGGACCAACTTTCTCGAAAGAAGTTGAACCGAAGGGAGAAACTTTTTAATAACAGGGACGTGATCGAAGGACTCTGGATCCGGAAGGTCTCGCTTGGCGAAACAAAAGGAGAGAAATCGGGATTGCAGCGTTTGCAGATGTGAAACTTGAAAATTCTCGTCTCGAATTGAAAGAAATGAAACATAAAAAAAAAAAAAAAAAAAAAAAAAAAAA
>NW_006263424.1:78079-86208 GCF_000469605.1 Apis dorsata
TTTCTCGTTTCTTTCGAATAATTAAAAGGTTTCCTTTAACGCGGCAAATTTAAAATACATCCCCTTTATACTCGAGTTAAGGCCTTCCACCTCCTGGAAATTGGGACGAGAAAAATAAAAAGGAGCAGGGTGGAATAAAGTTCCGACCGATAAAACTGAAGACGGTGGAATAAAAAAATCGTCAAAGGTTGGCCTGGAGCAAGGACTGATTGTTCGGTTGTTCGTGAATTAATGACGAGCACCGATTTCGTTAACTACCCATAACGATTTCCCTTCCTCGCGTGCCAGAATAAATTTGATTCTCAAACTGTCATTCAAAAAAAAAAAAAAAATTGAGTGTATCCTACATAAATCTCTCTCGCTGTCTTTTCAAATTCACTCCTTCCAGCGCTTATAAATATTTCAATCCAAAGACACGCGTATTATTCCAATCTATCAATCAATTTAATTCATCAACCTGTGATCCAAGTTTCTTTAACGACGCGTTACACCGATAATATTCACTTTTCTTTAAAATCGTCGTTAATATTCAATCTAAAAGAGAGGCATCATGCCTATTAGAAATTTTCCATAATTACCCCCCTCGTACGCTATAATAGGTATTCCATATCAGTGCCGCGTTTACCTTAATCATACATCGCTATGTTAAAAACTTCGCGTCCACCGTATAATCACCGTATTTGCCGGCGTGACGGGCGTGTAATCACGGGTGTTTTACAAGAAACAACGTCTCGTCCGGCGGTGGGTAAGGGGGATGATGGTCACGCTCGAATTACAATGAGGCGCAATCACGATCTGTCCAGATCCCTCTCATTACGAATCAAAGTCTCGACGAGAAGTGGTCAGACTCGAACAGACTTCTATTATGCATCGTGCACACAGACGCGCGACGACCACCTAAATCACGTAATTTGCCGCTGACACAACAAATAGGGGACGTCGTGTTATTAATTACCGAGGAAATTGCCTTAACCCACGCGGCGATTATCCCTGGCGCACGGTTAACGAGGCAAGTTACAAGAGCGGGTGAGCATTAATACGTACCTACAAGCCCCCAGGTATGGAATTTCTCGATTTATGCGCCATCCTTGGGGGGTAGATTCTTTTTTCTTTTTTTTTTCATCGATTAGAAATTCATCGAGAGCGTCGTCGAATTATTATTATTTTTTTTTTTTTTTTAGATTTTTGAATGGTCGAGAAGGAAAGTTACCGCCATGTTTCGTGGAAAATGTGGATTGATGATTGGAAAAATTATTCTGTAACCATCAGGATTTGTATGGATGGATATGAATGATCGATGATCTTTACTATGCAACGTGACAATACGTGAAGAATTTAAGGATCCATTCACATTATACAGTATGATCCTTAACTAGAGAATCCTTTGAATAAGTATGGATGCAATGATCTCTATTACTATGCAGTGCGATTCTTAAGGGTCGTTCGTATGTCCCCTCTGCAATAAAGCGTAAAGATCTTTGATTCCTGTGCAATATGATCCTTGACTAAGAGTGTAAGGTTTCATTCGTACGTCTTCTGAATGAATATGGAGTACAATGGCCTTTATTAATATGCGATCCTTCATTAAAAATCAAAGAGTCCATTTGTATGTTCCCTGGACGAGAATGGATGCAATGATCTTTGTTACGTTTTAATTAAGAGTTGAGAGAGAAGGAAAGAGAATAAGATCCTTTTTACTTTACTGTTTTTCGCAGATCTTTACGCATTTTATTACTAGAAATAGAATAGAAATAAGTGTAATCTCGCGTAAATTTACGTGATTCGAGATAAATAATCGGAAGAAGAAAAAGAAATTTGCCGATTTTCTCGTGGAAAATTCTCCAAAGTCGCGGAAATGGAGTTTTGGTGAGGTCGACTATGAGGTTACGAGAGGAGAAAGAGCAAGAAACTTTCATCTCGTCGATTTTTAGATCCTGCTTCTCCAAGGAATAATCCACTTCCGCATATGAGAAATGCCAAGGATGAATACGTTTTCCGTCCGTATTGTAAATATACGATTTGTTTGCCCAACTTCTCTATCCTCGATAGAGAAATTTCAAATTGTTTGAAGACGTTTCGACGGCACCATCGATTGCTTGTCAATTGCACCGAAACCGAACACTCTCTTTCTCTCGAGAGATTGAAAATTCTTGAGACCGATGAAATCTCATGGCTCGTGAATCTGTATTACTATTTCTTAATATTTCTTAATTATTATTCGTTGATCGAAAAGAGAAGAACCAATTATCGAGTGCAATAATTCGTTTCTGTTTCGCATTAATCTTCTTGCAAATATCCTCGATACAACTTTTTACAAAATTTAAGTAAAATGTCTGCGCAAAAACGAGATTATAAATTATTCTTTCTCGAAAGAAGAAAAATAATTCGATCGATCCACGTAGGATTCCTATCTTTTTCCAAGAGCCGATCAACCAACCACGGATATGTATAAATTACACCAGAAGGACGCGTTTACCTAACACTTTTATCCCGCTTTTCCCACGAGATCGAATCGAGTGAGCATTAAGATATCAAACCACCTTTCATCCAGTCTAAATACACTTATCACCGCACACCTTGCTAAAGAGATTACGAAATCTCTTGCAGGGAACGATTCGATAAATCGCATCCCACGATTCCTCCCCTCCTCCCCTCCCCCTCCTTCGACCGACGTTTTACATTTTACTCATCCGTAAACGTGTCTCGTTCCTTGAATCGACGACACCTATTCCGCGGAAAACTCGTTCAGCTCGTGACGAAACTCGCGTTGATTATCCACGTCTTTGAGCAATATCTCGTGTCAACGTGCCGCGCCTTCGAAGTCGAGAGAGAACGAGAGAGGAGAGAAAAGGCAAGAAAGAAAGAAAGAAAGAAAGAAAGAAAAAGAAAGAGAGAAGGATAGCTTTCGTAAAACGATTTTCTAATTCTCTTTTCCAGGGCGGAGGGAGTTGGCTCGGGTCAATATCGATGGCATTGGAATAAATTTTCCTCCGGCGGCGGTCCGTTTCGATACCTGGCAGGCGTATCGGTTGAATAATACGAGCCATCCTCGAGGATACGGCGGGCAATTTTGTGCCCGATGTGGATACGAGACACGACGAGGTTGTGAATATCGAGGTTTGATCGTGGAATCGATTAATTAATTTAATTGTAAAATCGTGAATTTAATTGGCCGATTAGTGTTATTAAAGATAATTTGAATATACGTGGTAAGAACGATGGAATGAAATTGTGGATGATTCGTATCGAGTATATATTGAATAAATAGTTAAAATAATAAGAAAGGAACGATTAAATTTCCTTTTCCGTCTTTGCTCGCTCACAACAAAATTTGTACGTAAATATTGGAATAATCACATTATTTTCTTTTCCAGAAAATTTCTCCATCGGATAAGGAATTGTCGAGAAAATTAATCTTAGTTAATTTCGAGACGTATTCTGGGATACTTTGATTTTTTTTCAGCAAGTACACGAGAATCTGTACAACCCTATCGGGACACGATATTGGTTCCCCTTGATTAAATCGACAGAAACGAACCTGTCCTGCACGTTACTTCGCGAGGCGAAACATGCCGCGAGTTTCTTATCGAGCAACAATTTCTTACGTTTATCGCCACTCTCCTGTGCTCGTCTACCGTTGATAATCGCGTATCGTCCACAATCATCTCTATTTTACCGTAAGTGCTCGAGTATTTTCTTTTTTTACCTCAATTATCGTGCATGCAAATAGCTAACGGAGTTGTTGGAATTTATAGTTTGCACGAAACATATTTTTTTATTATTTCAGATTATCTTACGGTATCGTTGCATACGTGCCAAATTTTTGTACAGGCAGGAGCGTAGATAGTATCGTCGTCTATTATCGTAATGATGCAGATACGATCTCGTTTTTATATGGAATAGTTTTATTAAAGTATCAAGAGTCATATTTTCCGATACGATTAAAATTTTGAAACGCGATTATATATTCATATAATTGAACTTTCTCCTCTGGATCTTGAGAGCTTAAAGAAAAGAAACGATTTATAAAGAAAATATGATAATATTTCGAAAATATAACGAATAGAGAACGATTTTTATTTATTAAATTTCGTACGAATTTTCACGATTATTACAACATATTCCTATGATTCTTGACACAAATTTCCTCAAATTCCAAAACTCTCTTGGATCTTCATCTCCTTATCAAGGCTCAATTTTAATCTCCACGAGATTAAAAAAGGAAAAGAAACGAATAACAGAAACTTTGGAATCTCTCAAACTATGATTCGCCGCTCTAATCTCACGTTTCCATCCGCGATTTCGGGAACACGGATGCTGGAAACACGTGGCCGATTCTTCCCCTATCTCGCGGAATTTTAAGCGGAGAGGCACGCAAAATGAGCGTGCGCGCATTCTGAACGAAATTCAGAGAGAGAGAGAGAGAGTTGCGCGAGAGTCGATAGCCTCGTTTGCACGGGATACGGATTGTTGGATCTGCTGCTCTTCCTTCCGGTTCACGAACGTGGCCGCGAGATTACCGCGAGATCTCGATCGACCACACGGGAAATGGGAACTCGAACCGATCCGAGTTACACCACCGTGCTTTTTCCTCTCCCTCCTCGAATCTTTGCGCGCGGAAATTGCTTTTCGTCTCTTCGTTCGTAATTAAGATTACGATCTGATGCACTTGCTTCATTTTTTTCCGCTTTTCGAGAAAGGAAAAAAAAATATCCTCTTTTATTCTCGAAATCTTCGCTTCTGTTTGAACATACTTCGATGTATGCACACCTTTTTCATCGTTTAATAAAATGGTTCGTTAATGTAATAATGTAATATTGTTGGGGATTTGTACATGTTTGCAATTAATAAGTTGTATTATCGGAATTAAAAGTAATTCTGTTTTGTGTGAGTCATTGCGAATAAAAATATAAGTATTATTTTCGTTTTTTAAATAATAATTTTTTGTAAGACACACAGAGAGAGAGAGAGAGTAAAATTTTATAAAATATTTAGATTTTAGCGTTGTGAAAAATATTTCCAGGAAATTCATATACAAAAAAATAATTCAAAGAGATTTTCTCTCGAAAAATAAATTGCTTCGTGTATAACCCACTATGAATTTTTCTTAAAATCAAATTTTTCAGGGAGAATTTTCTTCGTGCAAGATAATTCCCCAAGATTTTCGTGACTGATCGTATGTAGATTTGCAATAAAAACGAAGAATTTGAGGATAATGATCCGAATGGATTTTATTTTTTTAATTTCTCGTTCGCGTTTCGCTCTCGATGAAATGCAAATCAAGCTTCTGCGCATTTATTTATTTTTCACAGAGATGCAAGAGTATATATATATATATATTCTGAATTTTAAAATTTCCCAATTTTTTGATCGAAGCTTGTACATGACGTCAAACAATTCTGATTTTCTCTTATTGCGATATCGGGGAACGGAGAATCGAAATATTTTCAACGAAAGCGAATTATTTTCGAAATCAAAGCGCCGCGCGGTTGCATCCGGCTTAAAAATATAAATTGAACAACAAAATGTTATGTCAAACCATCCTGTATATCCGGTTGTAAAACGTTGACATTTCGCTGCCCTTTTTCTGATAAAACCCGGCTTTCATCCTGAGCACGCCACGTCGAATTCATAAAATATATTCCGCTATATGTACTTACAATCGTACAAACTCGTGTGCATTGTCCGTTTCCCTCGGTAAAACTAATTTTGCAGAAATCTGCCAAATGGGAAAATATACACACATATATATATAAAAAATAAATAAATAAAAGAAAGAATAAAAATAGTATTAAATATCAGCTTATCATACAAAAATGATGACAAAGGAAAATGGAACGTTAAATCAATTCAATTAAAATTATATATCTGAAAGCGACGAAATATTTTTATTATAAATTAATTAATAATTTAATAGTATCTATTCTCCGGTACTTCGTTATAATAAAAAATATTTTTATCATATTTTCAATGGGACAAATGTGTTCTTTTCTATATATCATATTAATATCGACTTCCATTCTTACGAATTCTCAGGAATCCGATAAATCATCAATTTATAAATACATATAATAATTAACTTCTGTATCTGTTTCAGATTCTTTTAAACTCTCGAAAAGACGATCCACCACCAAATCTAGAATAGAATTCCTGGACTCGAAAACTCAACAATAACAAACAATAGACGCGAATAATATTCCTCTATGATAAAAACTTCCCGTACACATCCTCTACCCAGAATCCAATAATAAACATTCTTATAGTTCTCACGGTTGCCCTAATCCCGAATGTCGAACATGATCGATTATCGCGTAACCCATCTTCGAGAGGATGATTAAAGATCGCCGATTCCACGCGAATGAGTTACACGATCGCGCGACATTAAGCTGTCGGTTAACCGGCCAAGTTCACTGTTCGCCACCTTCGACCCCCCGACCTCGACAAATTGACTCGTGGATCGATTAATCCCATCCGTCCGTCCACCTCCTGTCCTAAGATCTAACGATTCCAGCAGAGAAGCCAGCACGCCAGCTTCCTCCTCCTGTGTTTCCCAGTGATTAAGCAGGGAGAGAAATAAACCTGTCCTCGGTTGCCATTGCGGGATAGTAACGGGTAGACAAGCTTCCTACTATAGCAGAAGCCACCGTCGCCGTGTCCCCGGGGTGTTCTTGCCTCGAGAGAGAGAGGAGAGAGAGAGAGAGGCCAAGGAATACTTGAAGAGAGAGAGAGAGAGAGAGAAGATTGGAGGCTACAGCTGCATAATTCAGGCTAGCTTCCAGCCCAAGTTCACGCGATAATGCACGGTCGTATCGAGGTTCGGTAATGCTCCGCTGTTTCGACCCGATCGGAATCGTATCGTCGTTCGACTCGCGTCTATCTCGAGCGTAATCGTGGATGGAATGGGTATGAGACGTCGGGATGTAACGTTGGGAAATGGAAGCGGATTTCGAAGGGAAAAGGGGGGGATGGGGAGAGAGGTCTCGTTGGTAACGAGAAGTTCGTACGTGCGGGTCGATCAAGGGAGATAAAATATTTTGGACGGGTGATATTGATGGTGGTCTCTCGAATCGATGGCCGTGGTGGCAGGTGATGTAAACTTTTGTTCTATTGCGAGGGATTTGAGGATACCGGTCTCCTCCCTTTTTACACGGATTTTCGAACGATTTTGGAGGGAGACAGTTGCTCCGATTTTCTATTTCTATTTCTTTTACGAGAAGAGAAACGAGTGGAACGGATATTTCAATTTTTCTGAATTCTTTGTTTCAGATCACGAAGATTCTGCGATATAAAATGTAATTAAAAGGAATAATATTGTGATATAATTGGAAAAAGGTGTTCTTCTTTTATATATATATCGGATGTATAATTGATGTACAAGGGAAAACATCTGTTTTACTCGTAACCGTTAAAATTGGAAAAGAGATTAAATCCAACACGGTGCTCTAATCAATAAAGATCTCGAGCAACTACAACTGCATAACTCAAAATAACATAAAATAGATCCTTTCCACGTGCATATGAGATATTTATTTAAAACGATTAAACGATTCTCCACCCACTGTTAGATAAGATCCAACCCATGCGTCGAGTTTCAAATATCTTCAACTTTCTTCAAAAGGGGAGAGCTATATATTTTTCCAATTATTCCCATAACCCTATGGGAAACCTATACGCACGAAATTCCACGCCATACGAAAAACCAAACGATTTTCCATCCGTCGATGCGTGGTCGTCACGGAACGATAACGAGGGCCGAAAAACGACGGCGATAACGATTCGTTAACGGCGACGACGGCGACGATGACGATGGCTATCGTCCCGCTCACGCATGCGGAACACGCGTAGCGCGCGGCCGAGGGCACGTTCCTCCTCATCCATGGACACAGTGTTCCAGGAATATAAAACTAGACACCGGCCGACAAATACACGGCCGGATTATCGGGCATCGGCTTAGGATTATCGGCCGTGGACGCGGTAAACCGGCGATTGGGAATTTCCACCATCGTCGATCAGCCGAGCGTAGGAAATCCGCTCGAATTCCGCTCGTCGAGCGAAATAAAAGTTCCTCGCGTGCTTTGTGGATTTTTATATCGAAGGGATTGGATTAGATCTTTTTTTTTTTTTTTTTT